>NC_041393.1:579457287-579506285 GCF_002162155.2 Triticum dicoccoides
TCTTTCAAACACGAGGAGCTTGCCAAAGGATAAAATGAAAAAGGGAAATGTGAAGATCACCTTGACTCAAGCATAAAGTAAAAACATAAAGTAAAAGATAGGCCCTTCGCAGAGGGAAGCAGAGGTTGTCATGTGCTTTTAGGGTTGGATGCACAAAATCTTAATGCAAAAGAACGTCACTTTAATTGCCACTTGTATATGGACCTGTATTATGCAGTCCGTCGCTTTTATTGCTTCCATAACAAGCTCGTATAAAGCTTATTTTCTCTGCACTAATAAGTCATGCATATTTAGGGAGCAATTTTTATTGCCTGCAACATGATAACTTACTTTAAGGATCTTACTCAATCCATAGGTAGGTATGGTGGACTCTCATGGCAAAACTAGGTTTAAGGATATTTGGAAGCACAAGTAGTATCTCTACTTGGTGCAAAGAATTTGGCTAGCATGAGGGGGAAAGGCAAGCTCAACATGTTGGGAATATCAATGACAATATACTTTAACTGAGATGTGAGAAAACATAAACCATTACGTTGTCTTCCTTGTCCAACATCAACTCTTTTAGCATGTCATACTTAATGAGTGCCTAAAAGATGTCTAAGATAGTATATTTGCATGTGAAAACCTCTCTTTCCTTATTACTTCCTATTAATTGCAACGATGACCGAAACTACGTTTGTCAGCTCTCAACAACTTTTATGCCTCATACTTTCTATGCGTGAAGTCGTTACTATCCATAAGATCAATATGAACTCTTTTATTCTTTTTATTCTTTTCTACCTTCTCAAGATCATGGCAAGATAGCAAAGCCCTTGACTCAACACTAATCTTTATTATAGATAGCTCACAGACTCGATTACAGAAAGAGATCACAAAGCAAAACTCAAAACTAATTGATACTAAAACTTCAATCTACTAGATCAAGATACTACTAAAAGGATCGAACTAAATAAAATGGTAAAGATAGGAGTGTGATGGTGATACGATACCGGGGCATCTCCCCCAAGCTTGGCAGATGCCAAGGGGAGTGCCCATACCCATGTGATTATGTCCTCGGAGGTGATGGAGGTGGTGATGATGATGGTGGATAATCGCACATCGAGCGTAAAAGCTCCTCCAACTTGCGGATGATGCCCTTGAGTCCGACAATATGATCCTTCAACAAAATATTTTCCTGCGTGAGATACTTATTCTGTATGCGAGCTAACTCAATCATCTTGAAAGCTTCAATCTCAGTTGGAGTAAAGAGGTTAGGTAAGGGTTGAGGGATGTCTTCTTCTTCCACCGCCGGGGCTTGAACCTCCATGGCCTTCTTGATCCATTCATCCTTGTTGATCTCTTCATGTTCTTCTCTTTTCATCTCTATCTTCAATAGCCAAGCATCCTTGTCTTCATTGTTGAAGGAGGGCGACGTCATGGTGCTCTAGATCTGTCAGAAAAACAGCTCGAAACGAAAACAGAGGATATTTGCGTGATACAGTGGTCAAAGCCTTCGGGAGATTATATAATGAATTTTTACCGACCAAAATACGTAATGTGCAAGAAAACGGAGTACGGGAGGCACACGAGGTGGCCACGAGACAAGGGGCGCGCCCAGGAAGGGTGGGCGCGCCCTCCACCCTCGTGGAGGCCTCGTGTCCTTCCCGGACTACTTCTTTCTTTCCAAAATTCTTAAATATTCCAAAATGGATAAAAATTGCCATTAGAATTGTTTTGGAGTCTGTTTACTTACGGTACCACATACCTATTCCTTTTCGGAGTCTGAAACGTTCTGGAAAGTGTCCCTTATGTATTCCTCCAGGGTTACGGTTTCAACAATATTAGTTTCAACATTGATAGGATTACCTGAGATATAATGTTTAGTTCTTTGACCGTTCACCACCCTCGGACTCGTGCCTTCGAAGTTGTTGATTTTTATGGCACTGGAACAATAGACCTCCTCGATAATGTAAGGACCTTCCCATTTAGAGAGGAGTTTTCCTGCAAAAAATCTTAAACGAGAGTTGAATAATAACACATAATCGCCTACGTTAAACTCACGCTTTTGTATACTTTTGTCATGCCAGCGTTTGACTTTTCCTTTGATAGCTTGGCATTCTCATAGGCTTGGGTTCTCCATTCATCAAGTGAGCTAATATCAAATAACCTCTTCTCACTGGCAAGTTTGAAGTCATAATTGAGCTCTTTAATGGCCCAGTATGCTTTATGTTCAAGTTCAAGAGGTAAGTGACATGCTTTTCCATAAACCATCTGATACAGAGACATACCCATAGGATTTTTATATGCAGTTCTATAGGCCCATAATGCATCATCAAGTTTTTGGACCAATTCTTTCTAGATCTATTCACAGTCTTTTGCAAAATTAATTTGATCTCTCTATTGCTCAACTCTACTTGACCACTAGACTGCGGGTGATAAGGAGATGCAATTCTTTGATTAACATCATACTAGCAAGCATCTTACGGAAAGCACCATGAATAAAATGTGAACCACCATCAGTCATAAGATATCTAGGGACTCCAAACCTCAAAAAAATAACTTCTTTAAGCATTTTAATAGAAGTGTTATGATCAGCACTACTAGTTGGAATAGCTTCTACCCACTTAGTAACGTAATCAACATCAACTAAAATATGTGTGTAACCATTAGAGGCAGGAAAAGGTCCCATATAATCAAAGCCCCAAACATCAAACGGTTCAATAACAAGAGAATAATTCATATGCATTTCTTGACGTCTACTAATATTACTAATTCTTTGACATTCATCACAAGACAAGACAAACTTACAAGCATCTTTGAAGAGAGTAGGCCAATAAAAACCAGATTGCAATACCTTATGTGCAGTTCTATCTCCAGCATGGTGTCCTTCATATGATTCAGAGTGACACTTGCGTAGGATCTGTTCCTGTTCATGCTCAGGTACACAACGTATAATAACACCATCTACTCCTTTATAAAGGTGCGGGTCATCCCATAAGTAATGTCTTAAATCATAAAAGAACTTTTTCTTTTGTTGGTATGTGAAACTAGGTGGTATAAATTTAGCAACAATGTAATTAGCATAATCAGCATACCAAGGAGCAGTACGAGAAGCATTAATGACTGCTAATTGTTCATCAGGAAAGCTATCATCAATAGGTAGTGGGTCATCAAGAACATTCTCTAACCTAGACAAGTTGTCTGCAACGGGGTTCTCAGCTCCCTTTCTATCAATAATATGCAAATCAAATTCTTGGAGCAAGAGAACCCATCTAATGAGTCTAGGCTTACCATATTTCTTTTCCATAAGATATTTAATAGCAGCATGATCAGTGTGAATAGTAACTTTGGAATCAACAATATAAGGTCTAAACTTATCACATGCAAACACAACTGCTAAGAACTCTTTTTCAGTAGTAGCATAATTTCTCTAGGTAGTATCAAGAGTTTTACTAGCATACTGGATAACATTCAATTTCTTATCAACTCTTTGCCCTAGAATAGCACCTACAGCATAATCACTAGCATCACACATAATTTCAAAAGGTAAATTCCAATCAGGTGGCTGAACAATAGGTGCAGTAATCAAAGCTTTCTTAAGTATTTCAAATGCTTCTACACAATCATCATCAAAGACAAAAGGGATATCTTTTTGCAATAAATTAGTCAGAGGCCTATAGATTTTAGAAAAGTCCTTAATGAACCTCCTGTAAAAACCGGCGTGACCAAGGAAACTTCTTATACCTTTTATGTCCTTGGGACATGGCATCTTTTCAATAGCATCAACTTTAGCTTTATCAACTTCAATACCTCTCTCAGAAATCTTATGCCCCAAGACAATGCCTTCATTAACCATAAAGTGGCATTTTTCCCAATTCAAGACGAGACTAGTGTCTTCACATCTCTGCAAAACTCGATCAAGGTTTCTCAAGCAATCATCAAAAGAGGATCCATAAACGGAGAAATCATCCATGAATACCTCACAAATCTTTTCACAAAAGTCAGAGAATATAGCCATCATGCATCTTAAGGTAGCAGGTGCATTACATAAATCAAAAGGCATACGTCTATAAGCAAAAGTACCGAAAGGGCAAGTAAAAGTAGTTTTTGATTGATCCTTCGCTGACACAGGTATTTGAGAGAAACCAGAATAACCATCTAGAAAGCAAAAATGTGTGTGTTTGGATAGTCTTTCTAGCATTTGATCGATAAAAGGTAAAGGGTAATGATCTTTCTTGGTAGCTTTATTTAATTTACGGAAATCAATTACCATCCTATAACCTGTAATAATTCTTTGAGGGATCAATTCATCTTTATCATTAGGAACGACAGTAATACCTCACTTTTTAGGAACACAATGGACAGGGCTTACCCAATCACTATCAGCAACAGGATAAATTATACCTGCCTCAAGGAGCTTTAGTATCTCCTTTCTTACCACTTCTTTCATCTTAGGATTCAATCGTCGTTGTGGGTCTCTAACTGGTTTGACATCATCCTCCAAATTAATTTTGTGTTGGCATAACGTGGGACTAATGCCCTTGAGATCATCCAGAGTCTATCCAATAGCAGCACGGTGCTTCTTCAGAGTTTTCAATAATCTTTCTTCTTCTTGCTCTGAAAGGTTAGCACTAATAATAACAGGATATATTTTCTTTTCATCAAAATAAGCATACTTAAGATTATCAGGTAATGGTTTGAGTTCAAACACGGGATCACCCTTGGGTGGAGGGGGATCCCCTAGGATTTCAACATGTAAGTTGTGTTTCAGAATAGGTTCCTGTTGAAGGAACACTTCATCTATTTCCCTTCTTTCCTTCATAAACATATCATTTTCATGATCTAGCAAATATTGTTCTAACAGATCAGTAGGAGGCACGGCAATAGAAGCAAGACCAATAATCTCATCCTTATTAGGTGATTCTCTATCACGAGGTTGTCTACAAAACTTAGCAAAACTAAACTCATGAGACACATCCTCTAAACCAATTGTAACAGTATCCTTATTGCAATCAATCTTAGCATTAACAGTATTCAAGAAGGGTCTACCAAAAATAATTGGACAAAAATCATCTTGTGGGGAACCAAGAACAAGAAAATCATCAGGATATTTAACCTTCACACACAAGACTTCGACATCTCTAACAATCCCAGCTGGTTTAATAGTGTCCCTATTAGCAAGCTTAATGGTAACATCAATATCTTCTATTTCAGCGGGTGCAATATCATGCGTAGTTTCTTTATATAAGTCATAGGGTATTGCACTAGCACTAGCACCCATATCACATAAGCCATGATAACAATGATCTCCTATTTTAACAGAAATAACAGGTATGCCTACTACAGGTCTATGTATCTTAGCATCTGGTTTAACAATATTAGCAGTCTCACCACAGAAATAAATAACATGCCCATCTAAATCATCATCCAAGAGATCTTTAACCATAGCAATACTAGGTTCAACTTTGATTTGCTCAGGAGGTGTATAAGTCCTAATATTACTCTTACGAACAACAGTCAAAGTTTTAGCATGATCCTTTATCCTACCAGGAAAAGGAGGTTTCTCAACATAAGTAGTAGGAACAATAGGATCACTATAAGTGACAATCTTTTCTTCAACTATAATAGGTGCAACTACTTTTACTTCAATGGGAGGATTATATTTAAACCACTTCTCCTTAGGGAGATCAACGTGAGTAGCAAAAGATTCACAGAAAGATATGTTGTCATGAATTACCAAAATCACCCAGAGAGCACTTGTACTTTCAATCTCCCCCTTTTTGGTAATTGATGACAACATACATCAAAGCTTTAGATAAAGATGTAAGGAAATAGCAAGTAAAGCTTTGGAAATACATGCAGCATGCATTGGCTCCCCCTGCATGTATGCAATCATGTGATGATAGATCATAAGAGTATGAGAATACATAAACATGTGCAGAGCAAGCAATGAGTTACATGTGTCTTGGCTATATGCATCAGAGCAAATGATATGGATACTGGAATTATACCTTCATGTTCATGAGTCTCTCTTGCAAACAATATGTACCACTGATGACCCACAAGTATAGGGGATCTATCGTAGTCCTTTCGATAAGTAAGAGTGTCGAACCCAACGAGGAGCAGAAGGAAATGACAAGCGGTTTTCAGTAAGGTTTTCTCAGCAAGCACTGAAATTGTAGGTAACAGATAGTTTTCTGATAAAATAAATTGTAACGGGTAACAAGCAATGAAAGTAAATAAAGTGCAGCAAGGTGGCCCAATCCTTTTTGTAGCAAAGGACAAGCCTGGAAAATTTCTTATAATGAGAAAAGATCTCCCGAGGACACATGGGAATTATCGTCAAGCTAGTTTTCATCACGCTCATATGATTCGGGTTCGGTACTTTGATAATTTGATATGTGGGTGGACCGGTGCTTGGGTACTGCCCTTAATTGGACATGCAACCCACTTATGATTAACCCCTATTGTAAGCATTCGCAACTACAAAAGAAGTATTAAGGTAAACCTAACCACAACATTAGACATATGGATCCAAATCAGCCCCTTACGAAGAAACACATAAACTAGGGTTTAAGCTTCTGTCACTCTAGCAACCCATCATCTACTTATTACTTCCCAATGCCTTCCTCTAGGCCCAAATAATGGTGAAGTGTCATGTAGTCGACGTTCACATAACACCACTATAGGAAAGACAACATACATCTCATCAAAATATCGAACGAATACCAAATTCACATGACTACTAATAGCAAGACTTCACCCATGTCCTCAGGAACAAACGTAACTACTCACAAAGAATATTCATTTTCATATTAAGAGAACTAATAATATGCATTAAGGATCTGAACATATGATCTTCCACCAAGTAAACCAATTAGCATCAACTACAAGGAGTAATCAACACTACTAGCAACCCACAGGTACCAATTAATGGTTTTGGATACAAGATTGGATACAAGAGATGAACTAGGGTTTGAGAGGAGATGGTGCTGGTGAAGATGTTGATGGAGATTGACCCCCTCCCTATGAGAGGATCATTGGTGATGACGATGGTGATGATTTCCCCCTCCCGGAGGGAAGTTTCCCCGGCAGAACAGCTCTACCAGAGCCCTACATTGGTTCCGCCAAGGTTCCGCCTCGTGGCGGCGGAGTTTCGTCCCGTAAGCTTGCCCTTGATTTTTTCTAGGGTAAAAGCCTTCATATAGCAGAAGATGGGCACCGGAGGGCCACCAGGGGGCCCAGGAGACAGGGGGCGCCCCCCACCCTCCTGGCCAGGGTGTGGGCCCCCTCGTGTGCTTTCTTCACTCAATAATTCTTATTAATTCCAAAAATAGCTTTCATGGAGTTTCAGGATTTTTGGAGCTGTGCAGAATAGTTTTCCAATATTTGCTCCTTTTCCAGGCAGAATTCCAGCTACCGGCATTCCCCCTCATCATGGTAAACCTTGTAAAATAAGATAGAATAGACATAAGTATTGAGACATAATGTGTAATAACAGCCCATAATGCAATAAATATTGATATAAAAGCATGATGCAAAATGGACATATCAACCACATCAAGAGATCTTCATGCACATGAGTGTGATGCACATACTTATCTTGTGGTCTTGAGCTAGCTTGAAAAATATGTACCTGGGTAAACAAGGTTAGATAACACAGGAACATCTACTAGATAGAGCAAGAACTAAAGAACACAAGAATACCAAGACTTGGATGACATGTAGAGTGTGAGTACTAGGTACTCTATTTGGATATTGACATGTCCCTGAGAATAAAGATATGCAATGAATTCCAAAGATTTTCTTCCATTAGATGTCTTTCTCCCCCTGAATCTGACGTGGGATAATGGGAGTAGATAGGGTAGCAGAAAATCAGAGCAAACCAAAAAATAACTAGAGCCAGATAAATTCATAACACATGCTATCATGTCTTTCCCCTCTTGAAGACATGAGATAACTTTCCTCTTAAGAAAAGGAGCATCAGGAGAAGCTCTTTTATGAGCACATTTTCTCTTATGTGATAAGCTTTTACGTGCTCTCTCTCCCCCTTTGACATCAATTTCCAAGAAGGGACTTCTGGAGCATGAGTCAAGTAGGTTTGGTCCTGGAGTCACATTTTAAAGCCACGTATAATATTGATGCTGGTAGAGGACAAGTTACAAACAGTGCAGCTGGGACAAATATGCAGAAAGCAAATGACACAGATTTTGTCTCAGGACTGAAATCGGTAGCACCGAGTGGTCGCAATTGGTGACATCGAGTTGATTCGGTTCAGCCGAATAAACCAATCTGGTGAGACCGAGTTCAACCCAAAGAGTAATTTCTTGTCACCTCAGCCTAAGCAAATAATATCTCACAAGGATATGCAAGGAATTAACTGAATGATTTGCAATGAATTGGATGCAGGGAAATGCAGAAAATAAAGACAAAAGAGAGAAGGAATCTAGATGAAGTTTTTTTTGAAAGGGGAACTAGCATGCATGAGACAAATGCAAGGGCACAAAGAAACAACAGAGAACTTCATCTAGAATTGGTCGGCGATAAAGTCACCTATGTTAGAGTATATTGACTTAGGAGTCAAGCGAAGGCACTTGATCATAGGTCATACTCATCGTTTCAGCTCAAAATGGGGTTGCCATTTTTCGTTTAAACATTTGATGTATTCTCATCTTGTTGAGTTGCTTTGACACATGTCTTGGGGTTAAGCTTCTCTAAGATGGAATGACATACCTTGGGTGTTGGTGATGAACTTGATCATGTAGTTGAACTTGTGTAGGGTGCTCAAGTTGATGTAAATCATCAAGGAATGGGAGCACCACTTGTAGTTGAAGTTCATCTTCCTACATGGGTTAGTCTTGCAAGGAAGAGCACTTGTGTATCCAAAGTGACAATCATAAAGTTTGATATAGGAATTCGTCAAAGGATATATTGAATGGATTCGTGCTTCCTTGTCTTCATCCATCATTGTAGAGACTTGGAGATGTAGAGATTGCTCAGAATGTGATTGAGTTGCAATCTCATAGAATTGGGCTTATCCAAGTGCCTACAAGGGTTAGATAGCATGCAAGAGTACAAGAATATCCAAGACATATGTTCATCCTCATAAGAGAATGGTCAAGGATTAGTCATAGTAAGGCTCATGCCTTGCATGCATCCACATGGAGTTTCTACTCCAAATTTGAGGCATCAATGATGTTCAATTCACCTCTCAACCTACAAAACACTTTCTCATCAAGTGGTTTAGTGAATATATCCGCCAATTGCTTGTCAGTTCGAACATGCTTAAGTTTGATATCTCCCTTAGCAACATGATCTCGAATGAAATGACGACGCACTTCAATATGCTTAGTTTGATAATGTTGCATAGGATTATGAGCAACCTTAATAGCACTCTCATTGTCGCAAAGCAATGGAACATGTTTCACATATATCCCATAATCTTTAAGAGTTTGGGTCGTCCAAAGTAATTGAGCACAACATGAACCAGCGGCAATGTATTCCGCTTCGGCGATCGATAAGGATACCGAGTTTTGTTTCTTGGAGGACCAAGATACAATAGATCTACCAAGAAATTGACAAGTACCCAAAGTGGACTTTCTATCGACCTTGTCACCGGCATAGTCCGAGTTGGAGTAGCCAACAAGATCAAAAGAAGACCTCTTAGGATACCAAATGCCAAAAATTTGTGTATGTATTAAGTATCTCACTATCCTTTTCACAGCCTTAAGATGACACTCTTTGGGGGCTGCTTGATATCGTGCACACATGCACACACTTAGCATGATATCGGGACGGGATGCACATATATATAACAATGAACCAATCATAGAGCGGTAAACCTTTTGGTCAACCGGTTCGCCATCCTTTGTCAAGTCAAGATGTCCACTAGTAGGCATGGGGGTATTCATACCTTTGCATTCTTGCATATTGAACTTCTTGAATAAGTCCTTGGTATACTTCATTTGAGAGATAAAGGTTCCCTTCTTAGTTTGCTTGATTTGCAAACCAAGAAAGAACTTGAGTTCACTCATCATAGACATCTCAAACTGCTTCCCAAACTTCTCACTAAAATGAGGGTTAGTTGATCCAAATATGGTATCATCAACATAAATTTGGCACACAAATAATTCTCCATTAACCCTTTTGGTGAAGAGTGTAGAGTCAATTTTACCAATTTCAAACCCTTTGTTAAGAAGAAACTTGGTCAAGCATTTATACCAAGCTCTAGGAGCTTGCTTAAGACCATATAGAGCTTTGTGAAGTTTGTAAACATGGTTGGGTTTCTTAGGATTGACAAAGACGGGAGGTTGTTTAACATAAACTTCCTCCTCGGTTTCACTATTAATAAAAGCACTTTTGATGTCCATTTGATATAAGGTAATGTCATGATGATTGGCATAGGCAAGTAAGATGCAAAGGGACTCAAGTCTAGCAACGGGGGCATAAGTCTCACCATAGTCCATACCTTCGACTTGAGTGTAGCCTTGAGCAATGAGACGAGCCTTGTTGCGTACAACTTGTCCATCTTCATCTTGCTTGTTCCGAAATACCCATTTGGTTCCAATGACATTGTGCTTCTCATCGGCCTTCTCAACCAACGTCCATACTTGGTTCCTCTCAAAGTTGTGTAGCTCTTTGTGCATGGCATTTATCCAATCTGGATCTTCCAATGCTTCTTCAACCTTCACAGGTTCAATGCTAGAAATGAATGAGTAATGTTCACAAAAGTTAGCCAAACGAGCTTTAGAGCGAGTAATTCTCCCGGTTTGAATGTCATCAAAGATTTGTTCGACGGGATGATCTCTTGAGACTCTTGCTCGAACTCGTCATAGCTTTTGTTTGGGTCGGGGTGGAACATCCTATTCATTGTCCTATTCTTCTTCTTGTCTTTCTTCGTTGTTGTTGGCGTGATTGTTTTCCCGTGGAGGTGGAGAAGGAAGTCGTCAAGGTTCATCTTGTTGTACATCCTTGTTCTCATCGTCTTGACGTGTCCCACTCGTGGATGCCTCCAAGTCAACTCGTGGTTCACCTTGGCCTGAGGTTGAGGCTTCCACTTGGACTGATGAGGTACTCTCCTTCACCTCAATTGGGCGAATCTTGCCAATAGACAAGTCTTGGATTGCTTCCAAAGGATCTTTGTCACCTACATCAATTGGCAATTGCTCTACTTGCGAGCCGTTAGATTCATCAAACTTCACATCTACCGTCTCTTCAACCTTTCGGGTGAAATTGTTATAGACGCGGTAAGTGGGAGAGTTTGAGCCATAACCGAGTAGGAAACCTTCATATGTATGGAGCTGGTAAAGACCATTTTATGATCATCTCTTTGAAACACTTGGCAATCTACTTTACTAAATAGGACACCGAAACCAAAGTCAGCTCGTCTAGATACAGAAAGTAGATTATAGCCAAGAGATTCAAGGAGCATAACATTTTGTATGGAGCTGTCATGTGAGATGGCCACCTTACCGAGGCCAACCACCTTACCATTTGAGTTATCACTAAAAGTGACATACTTTCAAGGGCCATCATTTTCAGCAAGCTCACAAAACATATCCTTATCTCCGGTCATGTGATCAATACATCCACTATCAAGGACCCATTCCTTTCCTCCAGCCATGTAGCCGCGAAGATTTGCCATAAGACCAAAGTGTATCATAGACTCTTCAAGATCAAAGTCAAAATCATCATCCTCATCATAGTATCCATGTTCAACATCATCTTGCAAATGTTCATTTCCTAGAGAGAGTGACTCATTAGATATATGATTTTGACAATGTTCATCTCTATGAATTCTAATAGCTTCGAAAATAATATTGCTAATGATTCCAACATCTCCTTTGGCACGCATAAGATTGGTAACCTCAAATAAACGATCTCCAAACTTAGGATCATTGGGATTCATCTTACTCAAAGCAATAGACTTGTGAAGAATCTCATCTAAGTTTTTCAAGGAATAGTTTGGAAATCGTTCCTCAAGAAATCTCCATATAGTATAAGAACAATCAAGAGTAGGCAAGTGACCAGTCAAATTTCTAGGCAATCATCTAGTGATAAGATTGATAGTTCTAAGATTACGAATCATGTCAAGAGACTCAGCATGAGTAGGATGCAAGGGATCAACAAGGGATTCACAAGGAGTAGTAATGTACTTGTTCAAGTGATATTCATGAAAAATTCCAAGCATCTCATTTTCCCACTCACTAAAGAAATCTCCATCAAGCATAGGTACTCTACGTCTAAGACTCCCCAACATAGACTCATCCATCTTCCTCCAATGGTGATTAAACCAAAGAAATGGATACCAAGGCTCTGATACCAACTTAAAGGATCGAGAAGAGGTGTCTAGGGGGTGATTAGACCGTCAACAAACAATGTTGGCAGTTTTTAAGTTTTTCAAGTTGAGGTGGTTGATTAACACAATTTCAAGCATACACATTACAATTCAAGCAAGCATGCAAAGAGTATATGAGTAGCAGAAAGTAAATCATGCAACTTGCAAGAAAGTAAAGGGATGTGATTGGAGTGTGCAAACGCAATTGGAGACACGGAGATTTTTGGCGTGGTTCCGATAGGTGGTGCTATCGTACATCCACGTTGATGGATACTTCAACCCACGGAGGGTAACGGTTGCATGAGTCCATGAAGGGCTCCACCCACGAAGGGTTCATGAAGAAGCAACCTTGTCTATCCCATCATGGCCATCGCCCACGATGGACTTGCCTCACTAGGGTAGATCTTCACGAAGTAGGCGATCTCCTTGCCCTTATAAACTCCTTGGTTCAACTCCACAATCTTGACGGAGGCTCCCAAGTGACACCTAACCAATCTAGGAGACACCACTCTCCAAAAGGTAATAGATGGTGTGTTGTTGATGAACTCCTTGCTCTTGTGCTTCAAATGATAGTCTCCCCAACACTCAACTCTCTCTCACAGATTTGGCTTGGTGGAAAGATGATTTGAGTGGAAAGCAACTTGGGGAAGGCTAGAGATCAAGGTTCATATGGTAGGATTGGAATATCTTGGCCTCAACGCATGAGTAGGTGGTTCTCTTTCAGAAAATGAGTAGTGGAAGTGTAGGCACGTTCTGATGGCTCTCTCCACGACTGAAGAGTGGGTGGAGGGGTATATATATCCTCCACACAAAATTTAACCATTACACACAGATTCCCAAACTCGGTGGGACCGAATCAGCAAACTCGGTCAGACCGATTTAGGTCAAAATATGAACATTAGGATTTTTGGTGGGACCGATATAACCATCTCAGTGGGACCGATGTGCAGGGATTAGAGTAAATCCTCAACTTGGTTTGACCGATTACTCAAACTCGGTGAGACCAATTTTGGTAATAAGTAAACAGAGGATTGGTCAAACAAACTCGGTGGGACCAACTGCACCAACTCAGTTGGACCGAAAATGTTGCAGCAGATCACAAAGAGATTGCAAGCCCATCTCAGTGAGACCTAAGTGACTAGGGTTTGGCAGTGGCTGAATAAGATGAAACTCGATGGTGCCAGATAGATAAAGTCGGTGCGGCCAAGTTTGACATTTAGGTTTGGGACATATGTGGATGTGAGAAAGTGGCTGAGGGTTTTGGAGCATATCATTAAGCACTTCGAGCAAGCAAGTCATTAAGCAACACCTCATCCCCTTTTAATAGTATTGTCTTTCCTATGGACTCAATGTGATCTTGGATCACTAAAATGGAAAATGTAGAGTCTTGAGCTTTTGCCAATATTTTTCCTTAGTATATTGAAGGGGTTCCACATCCTCTTGTCCATGTCCATGCCACTCTAATGTTGAAATTATCTGAAATGCACTAGGTAGAAGTATTATTCCAACAAGAGATATGTTGTCATGAATTACCAAAATCACCCATGGAGTACTTGTGCTTTCAGTAATATTGGTAAGCGTCAAGAAATGCCTATGAATTGTTCACTTTCTGTTGACCCATTTGATGTTTGGGGATTTGATTACATGGGACCTTTTCCTTTCTCTAATGGGTATACACATATTTTTGATTGCTGTTGATTATGTTACTAAATGGGTAGAAGCTATTCTAACTAGTAGTGTCGATCACAACACCTCTATTAAAATGCTTAAGGAAGTTATTTTCCCAAGGTTTGGAGTCCCTGGATATTTAATGACTGATGGTGGTTCACACTTTATTCATGGTGTTTTCGTAAAATGCTTGCCAAATATAAGGTCAACCATAGAATCGCATCACCTTATCATCCTCAGTCTAGTGGTCAAGTTGAACTTAGTAATAGGCAAATAAAATTAATTTTGCAAAATACTATCAATAGGTCCAGGAAGAATTGGTCTAAGAAATTAGATGATGCACTTTGGGCTTATAGAATAGCATATAAAAATCCTATGGGTATGTCTCCATATAAAACGGTTTATGGAAAGGCTTGTCATTTGCCTCTTGAGTTAATACATAAAGCATACTGGCAATTAAAGAACTCAACTATGATTTCAAACTTGCCGGTGAAAAGAGGTTATTTGATATTAGCTCTTTAGATGAATGGAGAACCCAAGCTTATGAAAATGCAAAATTATTCAAAGAGAAAGTTAAAAGATGGCATGACAAAAGAATCCAAAAGCGTGAGTTCAAAGTCAGAGAATATGTTCTTTTGTACAACTCTCGCTTCAGATTTTTTATAGGAAAGCTCCTCTCGAAATGGGAAGGCCCATATGTCATTGAGGAGGTTTATCGAATAAAGCATTATATCTCAGGTACGCCTATGAATGTTGAAAGTAATATTATCCAAACTTTGACACCGGAAGAACACATAAAAGAGTCCTTCCGAAACAACCCAGAATCGTCAAAATAAGGAGGTACGTGTTACTGCAAGTAAACGGTCTCCGAAAAATCCGCAAAAATATTTTTTGTTAGTTTTGGAATATTTTAGAATTTTGGAAATAAAGAAACTCCCAGGAAACGTCCCATGGTGGGCATAAGACACCAGGGCGCGCCAGGCATGCCTGGCGCGCCCAGGTGGGTTGTGCCCACCTGAGGTACCTTCCGGATTCTATTTTTCTTCTGTTTACTTGTCTTGCAAGATAAATTTTTTATATATACTCCCCGAACCTTCTAACCACCATATCTCGAAGAAATCCTTTGTTCTCTTTTCTTGATGTTCTTGGTCAGATTTGTCAAGCAAGGAAGCTATCATAAATCCACCCCCGGTGACTGTTGGGGAACACAGTAATTTCAAAAAAATTCCTACGATCATGCAAGATCTATCTATGTGATGCATATCAATGAGAAGGGAGAGTGTGTCCACGTACCCTCGTAGACCAAAAGTGGAAATGTTATGACAACGCGGTTGATGTAGTCGTATGTCTTCACGATTCGACCGATCCTTGCACCGAAGATACGGCACATCCGTGATCTACACACGTTCAGCTCGATGACGTCTCACAAACTCTAGATCCAGCTGAGGTCGAGGGAGAGTTTCGTCAGCACGATGGTGTGGTGACGGTGATGATGAAGTTACCGGCGCAGGGCTTCACCTAATAAGCACTACGACGATATGACCAAGGTGGAAATCTGTGGAGGGGGGCACCGCACACGGCTAAAAGAATTGTCAACTTGTGTGTTCTAGGGTGCCCCCGCCCCCGTATATAGAGGAGCAAAGGGGTAGGTTGGCCGGCCCTCATGGGGCGTGCCCCAACTAGGATTCCTACTAGGAATCCTATTCCTAGTAGGTTTCCAACAAGGGAAGGGAGGGGGAAGGAGGAAGGAAGAGGGGGAAGGGAAGGAAAGGGGGGGGGGGCGCCGCCCCCTTCCCTTGTCCTATTCGGACACAAGGAGGGCGCGCGCGGCCAGCCCCTCCTGGCCCTTCCTCTTCTCCCACTAAGGCCCATCTAGGCCCACTAGTTCCCTCGGGGGGTTCCGGTGACCCTCCGGCACTCCGGTTTTATCCTAAACTTCTCCGGAACACTTCCGGTGTTCGAATATAGTCGTCCAATATATCAATCTTTATGTTTCAACCATTTCGAGACTCCTCGTCATGTATGTGATCACATACGGGACCCCGAACAATCTTCGGTACATCATATCACATAAACTCATAATACCAATCGTCATCGAACGTTAAGCGTGCGGACCCTACGGGTTCGAGAACTATGTAGACATGACCGAGACATGTCTATGGTCAATAACCAAAAGCGGAACCTGGATGCTCATATAGTTTCCTACATATTCTATGAAGATCTTTATCGGTCAAACCGCATAACAACATACGTTGTTCACTTTGTCATCGGTATGTTACTTGCCCGAGATTCGATCGTCGGTATCATCATACCTAGATCAATCTCGTTACCAGCAAGTCTCTTTAGTCATTCCGTAATACTTCATCCCGCACCTAACTCATTAGTCATAATGCTTGCAAGGCTTATAGTGATGAGTATTACCAAGAGGGCCCAATGATACCTCTCCGAAACATGGAGTGACAAATCCTAATCTCGATCTATGCCAACCCAATAAACACCTTTGGAGACACCTGTAGAGCACCTTTATAATTACCCATTTACGTTGTGATGTTTGGTAGCACACAAAGTGTTCTTCCGGTATTTGGGAGTTGCATAATCTCATAGTCTGAGGAACTTGTATAAGTCATGAAGAAAGCAATAGCAATGAAACTGACACGATCATAATGCTAAGCTAACGGATGGGTCATGTCCATCACATCATTCTCCTAATGATGTGATCACGTTCATCAAATGACAACACATGTCTATGGTTAGGAAACATAACCATCTTTGATTAACGAGCTAGTCAAGTAGAGGCATACTAGGGACTATATGTTTTGTCTATGTATCCACACATGTACTAAGTTTCCGGTTAATACAATTATAGCATGAATAATAAACATTTATCATGAATAAAGGAAATAAATAATAACTTTATTATTGCCTCTAGGGCATATTTCCTTCAGTCTCCCACTTGCACTAGAGTCAATAATCTAGATTACATTGTAATGATTCTAACACCCATGGAGCTTTGGTGTTGATCATGTTTTGCTCGTGGAAGAGGCTTAGTCAACGGGTCTGTAACATTCAAATCCGTGTGTATCTTGCAAATCTCTATGTCCCCTTCCGACACTTGATGACGGATGGAATTGAAGCATATCTTGATGTGCTTGGTTCTCTTGTGAAATATGGATTCCTTTGCCAAGGCAATTGCACCAGTATTGTCATAAAAGCTTTTCATTGGACCCGATGCACTAGGTATGACACCTAGATCGGATATGAACTCCTTCATCCAAACTCCTTCATTCGCTTCTTCCGAAGCAACAATGTACTCCACTTCACACGTAGATCCCTCCATGACGCTCTGCTTGGAACTGTACCAACTGACAGCTCCTCCATTCAATAAAAATACGTATCCGGTTTGCGACTTAGAGTCATCCAGATCAGTGTCAAAGGTTGCATCGACGTAACCATTTACGACGAGCTCCTTTTCACATCCATAAACAAGAAACATATCCTTAGTTCTTTTCAGGTATTTTAGGATGTTCTTGACCGCTGTCCAATGCTCCAATTCGGGATTACTTTGGTACCTCCCTGCTATGCTTATAGCAAGACATACATCATGTCTGGTACACAACATTGCATACATGATAGAACCTATGGATGAAGCATAGGGAATGGCTTTCGTTTTCTCTCTATCTTCTGCAGTGCTCGGGCATTGAGCCTGACTCAACTTCACACCTTGTAACACAGGCAAGAACCCTTTCTTTAACTGATCCATTTTGAACTTCTTCAAAACTATATCAAGGTATGTGCTTTGTTCAAGTCCAATTAAGCGTCTTGATCTATCTCTATAGATCTTGGTGCCCAATATGTAAGCAGCTTCACCGAGGTCTTTCATGGAAAAACTCTTATTCAGGTATCCCTTTATCCAGAATTTCTATATCATTTCCAATCCACAATATGTCATCCACATATAATATCAGAAATGCTACAGAGCTCCCACTCACTTTCTTGTAAATACAGGCTTCTCCAAAAGTCTGTATAAAACCATATGCTTTGATCACACTATCACAGCGTTTATTCCAACTCTGAGAGGCTTGCACCAGTCCATAAATGGATCGCTAGAGCTTGCACACTTTGTTAGCACCCTTTGGATCGACAAAACCTTCCGGTTGCATCATATACAACTCTTCTTCTAGAAATCCATTCAGGAATGCAGTTTTGACATCCATTTGCCAAATTTCATAATCATAAAATGCAGCAATTGCTAACATGATTTGGACAGACTTAAGCATCACTACGGGTGAGAAAGTCTCATCATAGTCAACTCCTTGAACTTGTCGAAAACCTTTCGCAACAAGTCAAGCTTTGTAGACAGTAACATTACCGTCAGCGTCGGTCCTCTTCTTGAAGATCCATTTATTTTCTATGGCTTGCCGATCATTGGGCAAGTCCACCAAAGTCCACACTTTGTTATCATACATGGATCCCATCTTAGATTTCATGGCCTCAAGCCATTTCATGGTATTTGGGCTCATCGTCGCTTCCTCATAGTTCATAGGTTCATCATCGTCTAGTAACTTGTAGGATCGAAAGTATGTCTAGAAGGGGGGGTGAATAGACTACTTGACCAAATAACAATCTAGCCTTTTCCCAATTTTAGTTATTTGCAGATTTTAGCAACTTAGCACAAGTCAAGCAATCAACCTACACATGCAATTCTAAGAGTATAGCAACAAAATGTAAAACAATTGCATACGAAGGTAAAGGGAGGAGTTTGAGGAAGCAAAGCAATGTTGACACGGAGATTTTTTGGCCATGGTTCCGATAGGTGGTGCTATCGTACATCCACGTTAATGGATACTTCAACCCACGAAGGGTAACGGTTGCGTGAGTCCACGGAGGGCTCCACCCACGAAGGGTCCACGGAGAAGCAACCTTGTTCATCCCACATGGTCGTCGCCCACGAAGGACTTGCCTTACTAGGGTAGATCTTCACGAAGTAGGCAATCTCCTTTACCTTACAAACTCCTTGGTTCAACTGCACAATCTTGTCGGAGGCTCCCAAGTGACACCTAGCCAATCTAGGAGACACCACTCTCCAAGAAGTAACAAATGGTGTGTTGATGATGAACTCCTTGCTCTTGTGCTTCAAATGATAGTCTCCCCAACACTCAACTCTCTTTCACAGGATTTGGATTTGGTGGAAAGAAGATTTGAGTGGAAAGCAACTTGGGGAAGGCTAAAGATCAAGATTTATGTGGTAGGAATGGAATATCTTGACCTCAACACAAGTGTAGGTGGTTCTCTCTCAGAAAATGTATGTTGGAAGTGTAGGCATGTTCTGATGGCTCTCTCCATGAATGGAGAGTGGGTGGAGGGGTATAAATAGCCTCCACACAAAATCTAACTGTTACAGACAACTTACCAAACTCGGTGGGACCGAATCCTGAAACTCGGTTGGACCGATTTAGTAAATAATGTGACCGTTAGGATTTTTGGTGGGACCGATATGGTTAGGGTTAGGGCATAACGTAATCTCGGTGAGACCTATTACACAAACTCGGTGAGACCAATTTTGCTAATAGACACATAGAGAGTTGGTCAGGCAAACTCGGTGGGACCGATTCGCTCATCTCGGTTGGACCGAAATGTTACGAAAGGGAAATAGTGAGTTTGCATTGCAATCTCGGTGGGACCGATCGCTCATCTCAGTTTGACCAAAACGTTACGAAGGGAAACAGAGAGATTACAATCCCATCTCGGTGAGACCAAGATCCCTATCGGTGAGACCGAAAAGACTAGGGTTTATGGCTGTGGCTATGTCAATAGAACTCGGTGGCGCCGGATAGATGGGTTCGGTGGGGCCGAGTTTGACTTTTGGTTTAGGACATATGTGGATGTGAGAAAGTATTTGAGGGCTTTGGAGCATATCACTAAGCATTTTGAGCACGAAACTCATTAAGCAACACCTCATCCCTCCTTGATAGTATTGGCTTTTCATATAGGCTCAGTGTGATCTTGGATCACTAAAATGGAGAATGTAGAGTCTTGTTCTTTGATCTTGAGCCAATCCTTTTGTCCTTAGCATTTTGAGGGGTCCACTTTTCTCATCCATGCCATGCCAATCATTGAGCTTTCCTGAAATATTTATCTTGAAATAGCATTAGCTCAATGAGCTATATGTTGTTAGGAATTACCAAAACCACCCAGGGATAGTTGCACTTTCAATCTCCCCCTTTTTGGTAATTGATGACAACATATAGATCAAAGCTTTGACAAATGATAATAAGATTGAAAAACATCGTCGCTTTGAGAAGTATGTGATAAGCAAGAGCTCCCCCTAAATTTGTGCATTATTTAAATTTTTCTTTGGACTGCAAATGCACAATGTGTTAGGATCATGGGTTACTCCTCCATGTCACATACATCTTGGTGGAGCGCTCAAAATGATAATGATTGAACACATGCACTCATCACCAAGCAAAGTGAATGATCATATAAGGATATAAAAGATAATATCATCCAACAAGCATTAAGGTAGCATATGATCAAACACATGATCATCCAAGTATCTCACAAAGGGCATAATGTATCAAGCAAACACACAATAAAGAAGTTCAACCGCCAAAAACAAGAGAGATCAAAAGCAACACTCTCTCTCGAAGTCTATGATCTATACATTTTTCTCCCCCTTTGGCAACAAGTTACCAAAAAGTTCAAAAATGCATAGTGCGAAACGACACTCAGGCTTGGTCTTCATGAGGTGGTGTAGAGATGACTCCAAGGATGAAAACATCAGTTGATGTAGCTGGAGCTGGTGGAGTGGCTGCTGGAGCTGGTGGCACTAAAGCTATAGCAGCTGGTGCAGATGATGTAGCTCTAGTATCTGGAACAGGCACTGCAGCAGATCTCTATCCTCTAGGCACTCTAGCAAATGCATCTGTAGTAGACTTGCCCTTCTTCTCCTCGACATCCTCCTGAAGTTGTTCAACTGCAGTTTGGATCTCAGTGACATTCACATTAAGAGCATAAAACTTCTGCTCAATGATCCTCTCCAAACTCTCCTGGTTTTGAGTCAGGGTGGCCAAGCCCTTCTCAATTCTCAAGGTGGAGGCAATCAAATAGCCAAGCTGATCTTGCTTGCTCTTCAGGAACACTTGAGATGCCTCTTCAGTAGTTGGCATCTTTGCAGCTTTCTCTGCCCTTGCCTTCTCTCTCTTCTCATGTGCTTGTACAGATGATGGTTCCTCCTCATTCATCTCAACTGTGTTATCTTCAAACTCAGGGTATAAGGGTAGATGCTCCTTATCCAAAAGATATGTGCATGTGCCCATCTTTGAGTTGATGAGCTCCTGAAAGTGTGGAGCATACCCACAACATCTCTTCTGATCGTCTGCTATTCTCTTGATTGTTTCCACAATCAGACTCATGACTTTGAATTTTTGAGGTATATCAAACAAATGCAGCAAGTTGATAGCATGACCTCTGATCATCTTGTGATCTCCAGACTTGGGTAGCAATGTGTGCCTAAGAATCCAGTTGATTGTAGGCAGACCAGACAACAAGAAGTGTACAGATCCAAGCTTATGAGTTTCCAAAGCTTTATCTCGGATCTCTCTATACATGTGTTCCATAGAGTTGTGGTCTTTCTTCTTCTCAGCATATACATCCAAGTCATCTTCAGATTCTTTTGGAGCATTGATCAACTCAGCCCATTCTTCAACTGTGGATTGGTACCTAGTACCTTCAGACATCCATATGATCTTCCCATCTGGGTAGAAGTGAGCTGTGGAGTAAAACTGCATGATGAGCTCATCATTCCACTTGGTGAGCTTCTGGGCAACAAATTCATCAACTCCACATGATTTGAAGCTGTCATATACTCCTAGATAATGAGCTTCATTCTTCTTGATGTACTCCCAGTTGATCCATCTCATGTCACATACAATAGGCTTCTTGTCAAGCAAAATTGTTTCATAAAAATCTTGTTGCTCCTTTGTGTGAAATCTGTAGTCAACTGTTGTCCTTCTCCTCACAGCATATGGATCTGACTGTCTCCACAATATCAGTCCAGCATCCTTTCTGATATGCATGTCTTCAGCTACTGGATGAGCATCATTGTGGTCAGGAGTCTTGGGCTTCAACTTTGTCAAAACAAGAGAAGCATCTTCTTCTTCAGCAGCTTCAGGCACTGGGGCCTTGTTCTTCTCTGATGCAGGTATATTTCTGGTGTTCCTCTTGGGTTTAGGCTTTGGAGCTGGAGCAGCAGCCTTGGGAGCAGTTTTGGGCTTAGATGGAGCAGCCCATGACTTGATTGCATCTCCCATGAGCTTCTGAACTTTGGGTGCTAGTGCAGCATCCTCTTCCTCTTCTTCTTCATCAGAATCTCTCCTCATAGAGGGCTTGCCAAGGGCTTTGGCAGTAGTAGTTCTCACCCTCTTCTTCTTCTTATCTTCACCTGCAGCTTCTTCTTCATACTCAATGGTGAACTTTGTAGTTTCACCAGTGGCAACCTTCCTAGATTTGGATGTGGGCACTCTCCTGGATGGTGCCTTCTTGTTCATGCTTGGCTTGGTGGTAGTAGTTGTGCCATACTCCTTTTTCAGCACCTTCTTCTTTGAAGTGGCCTCATCCTTAATAGCAATATAGTCCTCATCTTCAAAATCTGAGGTTTTCTTCTTCCTTGTCCTGGTGGCTTCCTTTGGCAAATTGCTGGGTATGCTCCTGCTACCCTCATCATAACTGCTTGAGGGACTAGTGCCCTCACTCATCAGATCTTGCTCCTCTGACTTGTTCTGGCTATCACTTTGATCAGACATTTTCAGGCAAACTTACTGACAGCAGACCCTGTGAATAGATGTAGATGAGGTAGAGTATATGAGCATCACAAAGTATAGAGGCTTTTGCAAAACAAATTGAGTGAAAAACTTAGTTTTAGTTTTCCACAGAAAGCATTTCGGAGCTACCGATTTGTAAACTCGGTGATACCGAAGCAGCTTTTGGAACCTAAACTAGTGAACTCGGTCAGACCGAGTCACAGTTCGGTGGCACCGAGACTGCTAGGGTTTCACAAAGAATCAATCTCGGTCACACCGATTTGCAATTCTCGGTCAGACCAAAAATCACATGTGCAATGGCCTAAGCCAAATTGGTGAGACCGATTTCTATAACTCGGTTGGTCCGAGATGAGTTCGGCAGAAACCTAACCCTAAATTTTCAAATCAAATAATCTACGGAATGGTTTCGCTGGACAGGAAGATTTCAAACGTGGGAGGAATCATGGCAAAGCAATGTGCTAGGAACCAGAGTTAAAGAATAGCACAAAGTTTCAAGTTCATACCCTAATGCGGCAGTGAACTTGCTACACGGCAACGGCGGGGCAGAATGCCATTGACGGCGGTGGAGACCAGCAGCGGGAGGTCGCTGGTGGCGAAGAGGCCGATCTGGAGACCCGAAGAGGCAGAGCAGGCTATGCGCGGGCGAAGGGTTTCGAAATTTTTTCCAAAATTTGACCCGTGGGTATATATAGCCTGACCCTGTCGGTATGACCGAGTGGAACAACTCGATGGCACCGAGATGCAAAACTGCGAGCAATTACTGCAACTCGGTGTGACCGAAAAGTTCTAATTAGTTGCACCGAGAATGAAAACCTGGATCAACTTAGTGATCTCGGTACGACCAAAAAGGGTGAATCGGTCAGACCGAAGTGCACACAGAGGTTTTCGAAGTTTAAGTCTATGACGAATCGGGGACTCCGAGTGCTCCCCACACAGAATGGTTTGAATCTGACTTGATCAAACTTTGTGATGTAGCATGAATAGAGTTTGAGACAAGAAAAGCATAGATAGCTAGAGAAGGTTCTGAGGCATTCTTGTTCATCCACTTGGCAAAAGGAAAGAAACCAACCAATCAAAACAACAAGTGGATGTCCTCGAATGAGTAAAATATGCAACCAACATGCTCACATAATAAAATGGCAAACGAAATATGTGGCAAAGCATGCACAACCAATTCTAGCATCAATCAAACAATTGGCGATGACTAGGTCATCTATATATGAGTATATTGACTTAGGAGTCAAATGAGAACATTTGATCATAGGTCATTTCGTTGTTTAAGCACAAGTGGGGTTACCACTTTTACATAAAGCATTATTGTGTTCACACATTAGAGTTGCTTTAGCTCAATTCTTAGAGTAAAGCTCCCCCTAGATGTGAGATCCTCCTAAGAGGGATGAACTAACCTTGGGTTTTGTCGATGATGACTTCATGTAGGTGTTGAAGATGTGGATTCTCAATGTTGATGTAGATCATTTGGAGCAATCCATTGGAGTGAGTTGCACTTTCAATACCTACACGGGTTAGTCCCACAAGGAACAAACAAGGATATCCATAGACATAGAGTGATGCACAGACAAGATGATGTCCATGAAAGCATTAGGTTACCTTATCCCTTGTCTTACCAACAAGAGGGTTTGTGACTCCTTGAACTAGTGCAAGATGTGGAAGTTGATTGCACTTGTCCTTGCCAAAATGATATGAGTGAAGTATATTGGCGGAGTCACCCTCAAGAACTCTCTAGTTCTTCTTCTTTGGAATCCACATCATCTTGCTGGGAATCCTTGGAGTTGTAGTTATACTCGATGAAGTAGAACTTGATGTAGTCTTGGGAACCCACTTGACCAAGGCCTTAGGAGCTTCTTCAAATGCATAAATCTCATCTTGAAGCTTGTCCTTGCCTTTTTGCTTGTGGTCTTGTGGTGGAAGATCATCTTGAGCTTGTGTTCCCTTGAAAGAAGTAGGATCATACTTCTCTTGTTGAGGAACAAACATCGTCTTGGGGTATTAATCTTCTTCCCACTCAACTCCATTGGCATTGAACTTTCGTTCAAAACCAACACCTTGATTCTTCCGGTGCCTTCCTTGCTTGCGTACAATTTCCTCGAATTGCTTACTTCCGGCAAGGCTCTTGTAAACACCTTTCTCTACAATTCCCTTCAATAAGCTATTTTCTTGCTCAAATGTAACTTGGTTAAGAGAATCATTAGTGGAATCAAGTGAACTACTAGAAGCAACAACATTGGATTTAGCATGATTATTGTTACTACTAGAAGAAGAATCTTTCTTGTTCTTGTTACTAGACTTGACTTGTGGCATGTAAGTAGATAATAGTAAACGCATGGCAATGTAAGAAGAACTTTTCTTGCAAAGATCATCATTGATTGCCTTTAAAAACTCATGCTCTTGCTCAAGGTTGAGCTTTTCAAAGCGTAACTTGTCATGAGTCTTTAAAAGTTCTTGATGATCTTCTAAGATAGTTTCATGAGCTAACTTAAGAGTGTTTAGTTCTTTATTTAGGCACTCAATCTTCTCCTTATCATTGTCATTCGTTTTATCTTGATTAGCATGATTATTTGACGTTCCATCATAGTATTCATCAGTAGAGTTGTCAACAAGTAAATCATCATCACCTAACAAGTCATCTTCATCACTATTGAAATCAACATACTCGGGTTGTGATACCTTTGGGCCTTTAGCCATGAAGCATCCTCCAATTCCTTCATTTGGTGAGTCAAATATGTCGTAGGAGTTGGTTGACACAAGTGCTAGACCGGCAACACCTTCATCTTGAGTATATTCGGAGTCGGAGTGATAGCTTCTGTCAGAGTGATTATCGGAGTCGGAGCCGGATACCCATTCACCAACATGAGCTTGATGTCTTAGTTTTTGTAGCTCCTTGATGACTTGTCCTTCCTTTCTGAATCCTTGCTTCTCCGAGATGTTCTTCGTTCATAACGATCGTCTCTACTCCTTCTTTCTCTTGATGGTGATTCTTCTCTTCTACTCCTTCTTTTTGGAGAGTCTTCTCTTCTTTTGTAGGGAGTCGTACACTCATTAGAATAGTGTCCGGGTCTTCCACAATTGTAGCAATTACGCTCACGACTAGAAGATCTTTTGTCATTGTAGGACCTTGACTTCAAACTTCTTTCCTTGCTTCTACTCTTGTAGAACTTGTTGAAGTTCTTCACCATTAGGCTCAATTCTTCATTGAAGGTTTGTTTCTCACTTGATTATGTGGGAGCTTCACATGAGGCTTTGTAAGCACCACTTGACTTATTGTGGAGTTCGTCCTTATCCTTGAGTGACATCTCATGAGCAACAATTCTTCCAATGACTTCCGTTGGCTTGAGATCTTTGTAATTGGGCATCATTTGGATCAATGTGCACACGGTATCATATTTTCCATCCAAGGCTCTTAGGATCTTCTTGATGATGAATTTGTCGGTCATCTCTTCACTTCCTAAGCCGGCAATCTCATTGGTGATGAGAGCAAGCCTAGAGTACATTTCAGCGACACCTTCAACATCCTTCATTTTGAACTTGTCAAGTTGACTTTGTAGCACATCTAACTTTCATTCCTTGACGGATTCGGTACCTTCATGCATGTCAATCAAAGTATCCCAAATTTCCTTTGCATTCTCAAGTTGGCTGATTTTGTTGAATTCTTCGGGGCACAATCCGTTGAAGAGGATATCACAAGCTTGAGCATTGTATTGCAGCATCTTCAACTCTTCCGCGGTAGCTTCACGGTTCGGTTCTCTCCCATCAAAGAATTCACCTTGCAAGCCAATACACACAATAGCCCAAACGGCGGGGTTATGTCCAAGAATATGCATTTTCATCTTATGCTTCCAACTAGCAAAATTAGTACCATCAAAGTAAGGACCTCTATGGTGGTAATTTCCCTCGCTAGACGCCATACTCTCCTAGGTTGTGAAACCAAGGCTATGACCACCAAAAGCTATGGAATCAAAGCAAATGGAGACCAAATCTCTGATACCACTTGTAGGATCGAAAGTATGTCTAGAGGGGGGTGATTAGACTACTTGACCAAATAAAAATCTAGCCTTTTCCCAATTTTAGTTCTTGGCAGATTTTAGCAACTTAGCACAAGTCAAGCAATCAACCTACACATGAAATTCTAAGAGTATAGCAGCGGAATGTAAAACAATTGCATATAAAGGTAAAGGGAGGAGTTTGAGGAAGCAAACGCAATGTTGACACGGAGATTTTTTAGCCGTGGTTCCGATAGGTGGTTCTATCGTACATCCACGTTGATGGAGACCTCAACCCACGAAGGGTAACGATTGCGCGAGTCCACGGAGGGCTCCACCCACGAAGGGTCCATGAAGAAGCAACCTTGTCTATCCCACCATGGCCGTCTGCTACATCTTGAGCTTGCGTTGGTTTTCCTTGAAGAGGAAAGGGTGATGCAGCAATAGTAGCGTAAGTATTTCCCTCAGTTTTTGAGAACCAAGGTATCAATCCAGTAGGAGGCTCCTCAAAAGTCCCACGCACCTACACAAACAAACAAAGAACTCGTAACCAATGCAATAAAGGGGTTGTAAATCCCTTCATGGCCACTTGCGAAAGTGAGATCTGATAGAGATAGTATGATAAGATAAATATATTTTTGGTATTTGGAAAAGCAAAGATGCAAATAAAAGTAGATTGAAAGCTTATATGATAAAAGATAGACCCGGGGGGCATAGGTTTCACTAGTGGCTTCTCTAAAGATAGCATAAGTATTACGGTGGGTGAACAAATTACTGTCAAGCAATTGATAGAAAAGCGAATAATTATGAGATTATCTAGGCATGATCATGTATATAGGCATCACGTCCGCGACAAGTAGACCGACTCCTGCCTGCATCTACTACTATTACTCCACACATCGACCGCTATCCAGCATGCATCTAGAGTATTAAGTTCATAAGAACAGAGTAATGCATTAAGAAAGATGACATGATGTAGAGGGATAAACTCATGCAATATGATATAAACCCCATGTTTTTATCCTCGATGGCAACAATACAATACGTGCCTTGCAACCCCTATTGTCACTGGGTA
Source organism: Triticum dicoccoides (assembly GCF_002162155.2). Classification (NCBI taxonomy): domain Eukaryota; kingdom Viridiplantae; phylum Streptophyta; class Magnoliopsida; order Poales; family Poaceae; genus Triticum; species Triticum dicoccoides. Next base: position 579,485,167 of record NC_041393.1, read on the forward strand.
AGGACACCGCAAGATTGAACCCAAAGCTAAGCACTTCTCCCATTGCAAGAAAGATCAATCTAGTAGGCCAAACCAAACTGATAATTCGAAGAGACTTGCAAAGATAACTCAATAATACATAAAAGAATTCAGAGGAGATTCAAATACTTCTCATAGATAAACTTTATCATAAACCCACAATTCATCAGATCTCGACAAACACACTGCAAAAAGAGTTACATCAAATAGATCTCCACAAGAGAGGGGGAGAACATGGTATTGAGATCCGAAAAGAGAGAAGAAGCCATCTAGCTAATAACTATGGACCCGAAGGTCTGTGGTAAACTACTCACAACTCATCGGAGGGGCTATGGTGTTGATGTAGAAGCCCTCCATGGTCGATTCCCCCTCCGACGGAGCGTCGGCGAAGGCTCCAAGATGGGATCTCGCGGATACAGAAGGTTACGGTGGTGGAAATTGTTTTTTGTTGGCTCTCTGGATGTTTTCGGGGTACGTAGGTATATATAGGAGGAAGAAGTACGTCGGTGGAAGCCCAAGGGGCCCACGAGACAGGGGGCACGCTCTCCACCCTCGTGGCCACCTTGGCTGCTTCTTGGCTTGCACTCCAAGTCCTCTGGATCACATTTGTTCCAAAAATGACGCTCCCGAAGGTTTCATTCCGTTTGGACTCCATTTGATATTCCTTTTCTTCGAAATACTGAAATAGGCAAAAAAACAGCAATACGGGCTAGGTCTCTGGTTAGTAGGTTAGTCCCAGAAATGATATAAATGTGTAAAATAAAGCCCATAAACATCCAAAATAGGTAATATAATAGCATGGAACAATCAAAAATTATAGATACATTGGAGACGTATCACCGTCGCCCACGAAGGACTTGCCTCACTAGGGTAGATCTTCACGAAGTAGGCGATCTCCTTGCCCTTACAAACTCCTTGGTTCAACTCTACAATCTTGTCGGAGGCTCCCAAGTGACACCTAGCCAATCTAGGAGACACCACTCTCCAAGAAGTAACAAATGGTGTGTTGATGATGAACTCCTTGTTCTTGTGCTTCAAATGATAGTCTCCCCAACACTCAACTCTCTCTCACAGGATTTGGATTTGGTGGAAAGAAGATTTGAGTGGAAAGCAACTTGGAGAAGGCTAGAGATCAAGATTTATGTGGTAGGAATGGAATATCTTGACCTAAACACAAGTGTAGGTGGTTCTCTCTCAGAAAATGTATGTTGGAAGTGTAGGCATGTTCTGATGGCTCTCTCCACGAATGAAGAGTGGGTGGAGGGGTATATATAGCCTCCACACAAAATCTAACCGTTACACACAACTTACAAAACTTGGTGGGACCGAATCCTGAAACTCGGTCAGACCAATTTAGTAAATAATGTGACCGTTAGGATTTTCGGTGGGACCAACATGTCAACTCGGCGGGACCAATATGGTTAGTGTTAGGGCATAACATAATCTCGGTGAGACCTATTACACAAACTCGGTGAGACTGATTTTGGTAATAGACACACAGAGAGTTGGCCAGGCAAACTCGGTGGGACCGATTCGCTCATCTCGGTTGGACCGAAACGTTATGAAAGGGAAACAGTGAGTTTGCATTGCAATCTCAGTGGGACCGATCGCTCATCTCGGTTTGACCGAAACGTTACGAAGGGAAACAGAGATATTACAATCCCATCTCGGTGAGACTGATATCCCTATCGGTGAGACCGAAAATACTAGGGTTTATGGCTGTGGCTATGTCAACAGAACTCGGTGGCGCCAGGTAGATGGGTTCGGTGGGGCCGAGTTTGACTTTTGGTTCGGGACATATGTGGATGTGAGAAAGTAGTTGAGGGCTTTGGAGCATATCACTAAGCATTTTGAGCAAGAAACTCATTAAGCAACACCTCATCCCTCCTTGATAGTATTGACTTTTCCTATAGACTCAATGCGATCTTGGATCACTAAAATGGAAAATGTATAGTCTTTTGCTTTGAGCTTGAGCCAATCCTTTTGTCCTTAGCATTTTGAGGGGTCCACTTTTCTCATCCATGCCATGCCAATCATTGAGCTTTCCTGAAATATTTATCTTAAAATAGCATTAGCTCAATGAGCTATATGTTGTTAGGAATTACCAAAACCACCCAGGGATAGTTGCACTTTCATAACATGACTTCCAGAACAGGATTGCCATACCACTCTGGTGTGGATCTTACCGTGGAAGACCTACGAGGTTCTGTAGTAACTTGATCTGAAGCTTCATGATGATCATCATTAGCTTCCTCACTAATTGGTGTAGGAATCACGGGAACTGATTTCTATGATGAACTACTTTCCAATAAGGGAGAAGGTACAACTACCTCATCAAGTTCTACTTTCCTCCCACTCACTTCTTTCGAGAGAAACTCCTTCTCTAGAAATGATCCATTCTTAGCAACAAAGATTTTGCCTTCGTATCTGTGATAGAAGGTGTACCCAACAGTTTCCTTTAGGTATCCTATGAAGATGCACTTCTCCGATTCGGGTTCGAGCTTATCAGGTTGCAGCTTTTTCACATAAGCATTGCAGCCCCAAACTTTAAGAAACGACAACTTTGGTTTCTTGCCAAACCACAGTTCATAAGGCATCGTCTCAATAGATTTTGTTGGTGCCCTCTATTTAAAGTGAATGTAGCCGTCTCTAAAGCATAACCCCAAAACGATAGCGGTAAATCAGTAAGAGACATCATAGATCGCACCATATCTAATAAAGTATGGTTACGATGTTCGGACACACCATTTCGTTGTGGTGTTCCAGGTGGCGTTAATTGTGAAACTATCCCATGTTGTTTCAAATGAAGACCAAACTCGTAACTCAAATATTCTCCTCCACGATCAGATCGTAGAAACTTTGTTTTCTTGTTACGATGATTTTCCACTTCACTCTGAAATTCTTTGAACTTTTCAAATGTTTCAGACTTATGCTTCATTAAGTAGATATATCCATATCTCCTTAAATCATCTGTGAAGGTAAGAAAATAACAATACCCACAATGAGCCTCAATACTCATTGGACCACATACATCGGTATGTATTATTTCCAATAAGTCAGTAGCTCGTTCCATTGTTCCAGAGAACGGAGTTTTAGTCATCTTTCCCATAAGGCACGGTTCGCAAGCACCAAGTGATTCATAATCAAGTCATTCCAAAAGTCCATAAGCATGGAGTTTCTTCATGCGCTTTACACCGATATGACCCAAACGGTAGTGCCACAAATAAGTTGCACTATCATTATTAAACCTATATCTTTTGGCTTCAACACTATGAATATGTGTATCACTACTATCGAGATTCAACAAAAATAGACCACTCGGCAGGGGTGCATGACCATAAAAGATATTACTCATATAAATAGAACAACCATTATTCTCTGATTTAAATGAATAACCGTTTCGCATTAAACAAGATCCACACATAATGTTCATGCTCAACGCTGGCACCAAATAACAATTATTTAGGTCTAAAACTAATCCCGAAGGTAGATGTAGAGGTAGCGTGCCGACCGCGATCACATCGACTTTGGAACCATTTTCCACGCGCATTGTCACCTCGTCCTTAGGCAATCTTCACTTAATCCGTAGCCCCTGTTTCGAGTTGCAAATATGAGCAATAGAACCAGTATCAAATACCCAAGCGCTACTGCGAGCATTAGTTAAGTACACATCAATAACATGTATATCAAATATACCTTTCACTTTGCCATCCTTCTTATCCGCCAAATACTTGGGGCAGTTCCACTTCCAGTGACCAGTCCCTTTGTAGTAGAAGCAGTCAGTTTCAGGCTTAGGTCCAGACTTGGGTTTCTTCTCTTGAGCAGCAACCTTTTTGCTGCTCTTCTTGAAGTTCCCCTTCTTCCCTTTGCCCTTTTTCTTGAAACTAGTGGTCTTATTGACCATCAACACTTGATGCTCTTTTTGATTTCTACCTCCGTGGCCTTTAGCATTGCGAAGAGCTCGGGAATAGTCTTCTTCATCCCTTGCATATTATAGTTCATCACGAAGCCTTTATAGCTTGGTGGCAGTGATTGAAGAACTCTGTCAATGACACAATAAACTGGAAGATCAACTCCTAGCTGAGTTAAGTGGTTATGGTACCCAGACATTCTGAGTATGTGTTCACTGACAGAACTATTCTCCTCCATTTTGCAGCTGTAGAACTTGTTGGAGACTTCATATCTCTCAACTCGGGCATTTGCTTGAAATATTAACTTCAACTCCTGGAACATCTCATATGCTCCATGACGTTCAAAACGTCTTTGAAGTCCCGATTATAAGTCGTAAAGCATGGCACACTGAACTATCGAGTAGACATCAGCTTTTCTCTACCAGATGTTCTTAACATCATCAGTAGCATCTGCAGCAGGCCTGGCACCCAACGGTGCTTCCAGGACGTAATTCTTCTGTGCAGCAATGAGGATAATCCTCAAGTTACGGACCCAGTCCGTGTAGTTGCTGCCATCATCTTTCAACTTATCTTTCTCTAGGAACGTATTAAAATTCAAAGGAACAGTAGCACGGGCCATTGATCTACAACAACATAGACATGCAAAATACTATCAGGTACTAAGTTCATGATAAATTAAAGTTCAATTAATCATATTACTTAAGAACTCCCACTTAGATAGACATCCCTCTAATCATCTAAGTGATCACGTGATCCAAATCAACTAAACCATGTCCAATCATCACGTGAGATGGAGTAGTTTTCAATGGTGAACATCACTATGTTGATCATATCTACTATATGATTCACGCTCGACCTTTCGGTCTCAGTGTTCCGAGGCCATATCTGCATATGCTAGGCTCGTCAAGTTTAACCCGAGTATTCTGCGTGTGCAAAACTGGCTTGCACCCGTTATACCTGAACGTAGAACTTATCACACTCGATCATCACGTGGTGTCTCGGCATGACGAACTGTAGCAACGATGCATACTCAGGGAGAACACTTGTACCTTGAAATTTAGTAAGGAATCATCTTATAATGCTACCGATGTTCTAAGCAAAATAAGATGCATAAAGGATAAACATCACATGCAATCAAAATATGTGACATGATATGGCCATCATCATCTTGTGCTCATAATCTCCATCACCGAAGCATCGTCATGATCTCCATCGTCACCGGCTCGACACCTTGATCTCCATCGTAGCATCGTTGTCGTCTCGCCAACTATTGTTACTACGACTATCGCTACCGCTTAGTGATAAAGTAAAACAATTACATGGTGATTGCATTGCATACAATAAAGCGACAACCATATGGCTCCTGCCAGTTGCCAATAACTTTGTTACAAAACATGATCATATCATGCAACAATTTATATCACTTCATGCCTTGACCATATCACATCACAGCAAGCCCTGCAAAAACAAGTTAGACATCCTCTACTTTGTTGTTGCAAGTTTTACGTGGCTGCTACGGGCTTCTAGCAAGAACCGTTCTTACCTACGCATCAAAACCACAATGATTTTTCGTCAAGTGTGCTATTTTAACCTTCAACAAGGATCGGGCGTAGCCACACTCGATAACTAAAGTTGGAGAAACTGACACTCACCAGCCACCAATGTGCAAAGCATGTCGGTAGAACCAGTCTCGTGTAAGCGTACGCGTAATGTCGGTCTGAGACGCTTCATCCAACAATACCACCGAATCAAAGTATGACATGCTGGTAAGCAGTATGACTATTATCGCCCACAACTCTTTGTGTTCTACTCGTGCATATAACATCTACGCATAGACCTGGCACGGATGCCACTATTGGGGAACAGAGTAATTTCAAAAAAATCCTACGATCATGCAAGATCTATCTATATGATGCATAGCAATGAGAGGGGAGAGTGTGTCCACGTACCCTTGTAGACCGAAAGCGGAAGCGTTATGACAACGTGGTTGATGTAGTCATACGTCTTCACGATCCGGCCGATCCTAGCACCAAAGATACGGCACCTCCGTGATCTGCACACGTTTAGCTTGGTGACGTCCCATGAACTCTAGATCCAGCTGAGGTTGAGGGAGATTTTTGTCAGCATGACGGCGTGGTGACGGTGATGACGAAGTTACCGGCGTAGGCTTTGCTTAAGCACTACGATGATATGACCGAGGTGGAAATCTGTGGAGGGGGGCACTGCACACGGCTAAAACAATTGTCAACTTGTGTGTTCTAGGGTGCCCACCTGCCCCCGTATATAAAGGAGCAAGTGGGGAGGTCAGACGGCCCTCATGGGGCGTGTCCCAAGTAGGATTCCTACTAGGAATCCTATTCCTAGTAGGTTTCCAACAAGGGAAGAGAGGGGGAAGGAGGAGGAAGAGGGGGAAGGGAAGGAAAGGGGGGCGCCGCCCCCTTCCCTTGTCCTATTCGGACTCAGGGGCGTGGCTAGCCCCTCCTGGCCCTTCCTCTTCTCCCACTAAGGCCCATCTAGGCCCACTAGTTCCCCCGGGGGGTTCCGATAACCCTCCGACACTCCGGTTTTATCCGAAACTTCTCTAGAACACTTCTGGTGTCCGAATATAGTCGTCCAATATATCAATCTTTATGTCTCGACCATTTCGAGACTCCTCGTCATGTCCGTGATCACATTCAGGACTTCGAACAATCTTCGGTACATCATATCACATAAACTCATAATACCAATCGTCATCAAACGTTAAGCGTGCGGACCCTACGGGTTTGAGAACTATGTAGACATGACCGAGACACGTCTCCGGTCAATAACCAATAGCGGAACCTGGATGCTCATATTGGTTCCTACATATTCTATGAAGATCTTTATCGGTCAAACCGCATAACAACATACGTTGTTCCCTTTGTCATCGGTATGTTACTTGCCCGAGATTCGATCGTCGATATCATCATACCTAGATCAATCTCGTTACCGGCAAGTCTCTTTACTCGTTCTGTAATACTTCATCCCGCAACTAACTCATTAGTCACAATGCTTGCAAGGCTTATAGTGATTAGTATTACCGAGAGGGCCTAGAGATACCTCTTCGAAACACGGAGTGACAAATCCTAATCTCGATCTCTGCCAATCCAACAAACACCTTCGGAGACACCTGTAGAGCACCTTTATAATCACCCATTTACGTTGTGATGTTTGGTAGCACACAAAGTGTTCTTCCGGTATTCGAGAGTTGCATAATCTCATAGTCTGAGGAACTTGTATAAGTCATGAAGAAAGCAGTAGCAATGAAACTGACACGATCATAATGCTAAGCTAATGGATGGGTCATGTCCATCACATCATTCTCTAATGATGTGATCACGTTCATCAAATGACAACACATGTCTATGGTTAGGAAACATAACCATCTTTGATTAACGTGCTAGTCAAGTAGAGGCATACTAGGGACTATATGTCTTGTCTATGTATTCACACATGTACTAAGTTTCCGGTTAATACAATTATAGCATGAATAATAAATATTTATCATGAATTAAGGAAATAAATAATAGCTTTATTATTGCCTCTAGCGCATATTTACTTCAGTGACAACACAAGCACTGTTGGCCAAGGAAGAGGAAGAGGCTTCTTCACCACCAAAGGAGAACTGAGTATTGGGTACGGGCACTCCCCTTGGCTTCTGCCAAGCTTGGGGGAGGTGCCCTAGTATCGTGTCGTCTCACTCTCTTTTTGCCTTCACTTATCTTAGTTCGATCTTTTTTGCTTTAGATGAAATAAAGTTAGTTCAATCCTTTCTTATTTGAGAATCTGCTTAGTGATCTATCCTCGTAATCGTGTGCAAGTTATATAATAAAGTTAGTCTGAGTTTTTCTTTCTTTATTTTCCTGTTGCAAATAAAGAAAAGAAATAAGAAAGGAAGAAAAATAAATAAATAGAAGAAAGGAGATAAGTCAGTAAGCTCATATACTAATACTATGGTAGGTGATAACACCACATAAGGAAAAGTATAAGTAGGAAATTTTATTAGAGATTGACAAACAGAGCATTAGTCAATGATGCAACTCATGAAAGAATTAATAACGAAAGAGAAGATTCACATATAAATATACTACCCTAGAAATCTTTTGTGATTGTGAGCCCTCATCAAAATATTATATGCCAAAATTGTTGACGTTGGACAAGGAAGACAACTTAATGATTTATGTGTATTTATATTCACATAGAAGTCATATTGTCATAGATTCTTGAACACGTGATGCTTGCCCCCTATCTTTGCTAGCCAAAAAATTCCGCACCAAGTAGAGATACTACTTGTGCATCCAAAACCCTTAAACCCAAATCTTTTGCAAGTGTCCACCATACCTACCTATGGATTGAGCAAGATCCCTCAAGTAAGTTGTCATCGGTGCAAAAAGGCAATAAAAATTGCTTCTAAATATGTGAGATCATTTAGTGTAAGAGAAAATTGAGCGTTGTACGAACTTGGATGAAAAAGAATAAAAGCGACAGACTGCATAATAAAGGTTGTCATCTTAAGTGGCAATACAATGTGACGTTCTCTTGCACTAAGGGATTGAGCATGCAAACAAATAAGTGCATGGCAACCTCTGCTTCCCTCTGCGAAGAGCCTATCTTTTACTTTTATGCAAAGATTCAAAGTTTTCCTTCTATTCCTTTTTATTTTATCTTTTGGCAAGCATCATGTGGTGAGGAAATATCTAGGCACATACGTCCAGTTGAATATAGATAGCATGAGTTATTATTGTTGACATCACCCTTGAGGTGAGTATGTTGGGAGGCAAAACTATGAGCCCCTATCTTTCTAGGTGTCAGGTTGAAATGTTTTGCTCATGGGTATGAGGTGAGTGTTAGCAATCATAGAAGACTATGTGATGGTTGAGTATGTGGACTTGCTAGAAGGCTCTGACATGTGACTCTTCCTGAAAAGATGATGAATTGTAGTTGCAAAGTTGACTGAGAAATATCTTGTTGGTTTCTAATAGAGTTTTTGCTTTATACTTCGATTATGTGATGAGCTGTTACTTATCCATGGGAAGTATATGATGCAAGTTCAATGATAAAAGTGCTATGTTCAATTTTTTGTTGTTATAATAATTAACATGATGCTTCTATGTCCTTATTCTTGTCTTTATCGACACCTCTCTCTCAAAGCATGTGGACATGTTTTTCGATTTTGGTTTTCGCTTGAGGACAAGCGAGGTCTAAGCTTGGGGGAGTTGATACGTCCATTTTGCATCATGTTTTCTTACTGTTATTTATAATGTTTTTATCCATAATAATGCTTTTTGGAGTAATTCTAATGTCTTTTCTCTCATAATCTGCAAGGTACACACAAGAGGGAGAATTCTAGCAGCTAGAAATCTGGACCTGAAAAAGCTACGTCAAGCTACCTACTCTGTACAACTCCAAAAAAGCTGAGCCTCCACGGAGAATTTTTATGTAATATTTAAGGAATATTGGAGCAAATAACTACCAGAGGGGCCCACCAGGTACGCACAACAAATCTGGGCGTTCCAGGGAGCCCAGGCGCACCCTGGTGGGTTGTGCCCTCCTCGGCCCACCTCCGGTGCCCATCTTCTGGTATATAAGTCATTTTGACCTAGAAAAAATAAGGAGAGGACATTCGGGATGAAGCGTCGCCGTCTCGAGGCGGAACTTGGGCAGGAGCACTTTTGCCCTCTGGCGGAGCGAACCCGCCGGGGGAACTTCCCTCCCGGAGGGGGAAATCATCGTCATCGTCATCACCAACAACTCTCCCATCTTGGGGAGGGCAATCTCCATCAACATCTTCACCAGCACCATCTCATCTCAAACCCTAGTTCATCTCTTGTATTCAATCTTGTTACGGAAACTATAGATTGGTGCTAGGGGGTGACTAGTAGTGTTGATTACATCTTATAGTTGATTACTATATGGTTTATTTGGTGGAAGATTATATGTTCAGATCCATTATGCTATTTAATACCCCTCTGATCATGAGCATGTTGATTATTTGTGAGTAGTTACTTTTGTTCTTGAGGTCACGGGAGAAATCATGTTACCAGTAATCATGTGAATTTGATATGTGTTTGATATTTTCATGGTATGTATGTTGTGATTCCCTTAGTGGTGTCATGTGAACATCGACTACATGACACTTCACCATATTTGGGCCTAAGGGAATGCATTGTGGAGTAGTAAATAGATGATGGGTTGCGAGAGTGACAGAAACTTAAACCCCAGTTTATGCACTATTCCATAAGGGACCGATTGGATCCTAGAGTTTAATGCTATGGTTAGAATTAATTCTTAATACTTTTCTCGTAGTTGCGGATGCTTGTGGGAGGGTTAATCATAAATAGAAGGTTTGTTCAAGTAAGAATAGCACCTAAGCACCGGTCCACCCACATATCAAATTATCAAAATAGCAAACACAAATCAAACCAACATGACAAAAGTAACTAGATGAAATTCCCGTGTACCCACAAGAACGCTTTGCTTGTTATAAGAGACTGTTTTGGACTGTCCTTCGTCTAAAAAGGATTGGGCTACATTGCTGCATACTTATTGTTATTATTGTTACTTGCTCGTTACAAATTATCTTGCTATCAAACTACTCGCTACTTACAGTTTTAGCACTTGCAGACATTACCTTATTGAAAACTACTTGTCATTTCCTTCTGCTCCTCATTGGGTTCGACACTCTTACTTATCGAAAAGAGCTACAATTGACCCCCTATACTTCTGGGTCATCAGCAGACGCCAAGCATGGATCAGCTTGGTGCCCACACTCTGTTCGCTGGTATGTCTCAACCGGGCGAGACACTTTATGAAGACTTGGATAGGGAGATGATGGAGATAATCCACGATGGATACAGAGGAGGCGGCGATGGCTTAGAGAGCGTACAAGTGGATAACTCGAAACGGAGGTGTACGCCCAACCGCCACACACGCACACATAGTCGGGCATGCACACCGAGCATCCGACCACGTACACCCAGCCGAGCATGTACACCCAACATTCATACTCATACCCCACGCAGCCGGAGTTGGACATGTAGGTCGAGGAAGGCCTTGATTTGGAGGATTGGCCGGCCGATCCAAAGAGATGGGTAGAGGAGAAAGCTTCAACATGCGGGAGGATGAATTATTATGCGATGCCCGATTAGCGACTAGCATCGATCCATTCCATGGCACGGAGCAAACTGGTGCAACATCTTGTCCAAACATCCATTCTTGGTTCCATGAGCACAAGAATTCCGAGCCCTGCAGCTGCAATGAGCTCATCAGCGATCGTGTGACAAAGTCGCTCAGCCGTCGATGGTACATTATCCAAGAGGTTGTGAGTAAGTATTACGACCATTTGAAACAACTAATCGGTCAGTGACCAAATGTTTCGCAAATCACCGAGCAAGTAAGTTGTTATATGTATTGCGTGCATTTGGCCGGATATGCTCTGGTGTTGATCATTTTGCCGGATATGGAACTTGCTAACAGTGTGTTTTTTCTAGCCCCCCCCCCTCGGGCGCGCGCGTGTAACTTGTTCTTAATGGTGGAGAAGAACTCCGTCATCATGCATTGTTGATTGAAGTTAAATCGGGGCAACCCAAGTGGCCACATCCATTGCCAACTCCGTCAAGATTGTTGGCATCAGCAATGAGCAAGTCGCGGGTAATACATGGTTAGAAGGGCGTTCCGGGGAAAGAAGTGCGAGGAGGAGAAGGAGAAGCGAGAAGGGGCGATGGACAAGATGATGGATAGGTTAGAGGGCATCTTGGCGAAGAAGGAGGAGGCGTTTATCAAGCCCTTCGGTATGAAGGAGGAAAATAAGGTGAAGAGGTTTAACATCTTGATGGCTGCGGCAAATAAGAAGATCAACCTTGAAGAGAAGAAGACCAAGCTCGTAGAGAGGAGAGTTGAGCTCGCATCCACTTCTGATGATATCCAAATGTTGACCATGATGATGGACGAGTTGGATGTCGATGCGGCGATGATTGTGCTTGCCATCCGTGTCAAGATGTTGAAGCACTTGGCGGCCGAGAAGGAGGCGGACGGTGAAGAGGAGTTGACGGCAGAGTGAGACTCAGACAACCGGTATGACAGGACAAAAATGCCCTTTTTTTACACATATACTGAAACTTTTGTAATCGGGCGCATGTAAAATCAGTGGTCTCCTTTTGGTCGTGATCGGGCGCTATGAGCCCCGCACTTTAATTTGCTATGCATTTGAAATGAAATTGGCTGGATGTGGGCGGACGTTTACAGGATGCCGTTGGAAACAAATAGTGTGTCCGTTTTAGGGTACTATTATTCATGATGATCTCGCTGAAGCCGTGTTATTAGCTTGATCACGTATGTAGCGATGGGCTAAGCTATTCCGTATGTTGGCGTCCGAAATAGGTTGGGCTCTTGTATGCCGAGGAATCGCCAATGGATAGAGTTCATTATTGTTATGTACTCCCTCCGTTCCCAAATACTTGTCTTTCTAGGCATTTCAAATGGACTCAACATACGGATGTATGTACACATATTTTAAAGTGTAGATTCACTCATTTTGCGCCGTATGTAGTCACTTGTTGAAATCTCTAGAAAGACAAGTATTTAGGAACGGAGGTTCTTTTCTTGACCATGTCATTTAGCCCTTTAATTTTTCCAGCTTTGTTTTCTGCTATATTCAGCTCGCTTCTAGCTGATGTTGGAAGCACAGAGGCAGACCAAGCTGTAAAACGCGGCAAAAACTCTTGTAATGTTCCGTAAGTTTCATCATTGGATTAGAGTTGTGGGGTTAAAAAAAGTTCGGTCTACGCACAGTACGCACGACACGCGGCGTCGCTTTCGATCCTCCGCGCTGGTGGAGGAGCCATCATATGCATGCAGAGGAGGACGTATGCAGCTGCGACCTGCGACCGGAGAGCAGAGAGCTAGCCAAGACCGATCGAGAAGAGCAGCCGGGTTTCAAATACCCCCGGTCTGTCCCCCACTCTCCCCTCCCTCCGCCGCTCCCCGCAGCTACTGCAACCTCGCCTCCGCTCCCTCCCCTCCCGTCCCGTCCAGCTCGCCTCCATGGCAGCTCCCCCACCTCCCTTCTTCGCCCCATCCGCGCCTGGCCTTGGCGTGGGGCAGTCGTGCCCAGTGTGCGCACCAACGGCCGCCAACGACACCGGGGGCAACTGGCGGATGGGTATGTCCTGCGGCGCTGGCGGGGCGGGGTTCGTCCTCTTCATCCTCGCCATAGTGAAGTTCATTCAAGCCAAGAGGCTCGGCAACAACGCAGGGCCACCCGCAGCGATGGTCGCCTACACTCCGGCCATCAGTCCGGTGCCGGCGTCGGCCACATCGACTCCAGCTCCAGCGGCATCGGCCACATCGACTCCAGCTCCAGCGGCATCGGCTCCGGCCTATCTTCCTCCTGGCTGCATCGACTCCAGCTCCAGCGGCATCGGCCACATCGACTCCAGCTCCAGCGGCATCAGCGGCATCAGCAACAACGCAGGGTCACCCGCAGCGATGGTCGCCTACACTCCGGCCATCAGTCCGGTGCCGGCTACGGCTACAGCTACGGCTACGTTACGCAGCCCATGCTGCTCGTCCCGTCCACGCCGGCCCCGTTCGCCTACGCCGCGCCGCAGCCACCACCACCGGTCGAAGATGACGGATCCGCCGCCGTCGCCGCGTACTCCGCGGGCTTCGCCGCGGGAGCGGCTTCTCTGTCCGGCTGCGCCATCATGTGATGATGGCCACCGCCGGCGACCGCGCGCGGAGAGTACGTACTCTTCGACATGCATCCGGCATCCCGGACCGCGACCGCCTTCTACAACTACATCCATCCTCGTATCGATGACATCTAGCTCCGTACGTACGTATCCTTCTCGCGTCATAGTTCCTTGCGTTAGTAGCGTATCTGTATCTGATATGGTCGTCCTATTTCAGTTCAGTGAACCAGCTTTATCCGACTGTACGCCTGTAAAAATCTGTCTGTCGAACCACTTCAGTGAAGAAACCTACCTTTGCTAATGATTATTACTGTGTAAAAAACTGTGTGTTGTACCACTTCGGTGAAGGGAAACCTAGCTTGTGTTTGCTAATTAATGTATTATTACTGGGCTGCATTACCAATGTCACGACCATGGTTTTCTTTGCAAGATATTCGTGTTAAATTGCTCATCTACTAGAAAACAACTAGTGCCGAAATATAAAACATGACAGAAGAAGCCCAAAAAAAATCAAGCGTTATCATTTTCTGAAATTCACTAAAGCTGAATAAGTGTCGACTCTGGAAGAGGCACTCAGTATAACTCGAACCTTTCTACGTATTATATTTCTTTGTTTGTTCTCTGTCATGGTTTGAAGAAGCACTGAAAAAAATGTTACATAGGTAGTATAAGGAAATTCAGGACAAGAACTGAAATTGGCACCACCAGTACCAGATATATAAATAATTGCAGACATGTTGTCTGATACCTGGAAGAACCATCCAACATTTGTCCAGGAAGGGTGTTCCATAAAGTGAAGTTACGTGAACTAATTGGAGCAAATTACATAGGATTGGTACAAGGATCAAGTAATGCAATATATAATTCCCTAGAAATGTTGTATAAAATTTGCTAGTAGGAGAAAGAAAGATAGAAATAGAGCATTGGAAATGGTGTGGTAACTCTATAAGTAACTATAGCATGCATCATCCACCGCCAAAATCTTCGTGGGTAACATGCTGTCCCTTCCTCAAACCACCCCGCAATAGATATAGGGTTTACCAACCTCAGGCATGAATTAACTCCCTGTGCCGTCTAGAAATTGTTCTTCTATTTCTGAAAATAAAGGAAAGAAATGAGGACATAGAGCATCATTCAGGATAGACCCAGATGTCCCTTGCAAATAACTTGGTAGAGTGCAAACCATCGTGACAACAATGACAACGTGAATAGAGAACCTGGTCGCACATATGCATATATTGATTATGCATAAATTTCTTGTGGCACAAAAAGCAGTACAATTTGCAGTATGTGTAAATATCCTATGAGCAGTCAGGAAGGAGTGAAGTCTAAAATAAACCCTGAGGTTGTAGGAAACGACGTAGATGAACCCTCACGTTCAAATCCCTGAAATCGGTACCCCGACCTCTCCGATCCCGGTCTATCCTAAACCCACATATGTTTGGCAGTCTGGGAAAAGCACAATCCTACCGGAAACTCACTTCTCTCATGTCACGCGGGTCAAAACATCATAGCTATCTTCCTCGCTGCACAATCCTGATTGGAGATGCAGCCCGGGACCAAGCTCAACATCTCCCATGGCTTCGTCGCCGCTGTGTCTCGGAGGGTCACCGCCGTCCGCGACGACAAAGCTCTAGGCGTGGGCACGCACGCCAAAGGCGAAGACGACCAGAGCCACCTGAACTTCTTCTGTATCAACGAAGTGTTGCCGGAAGACACATGCGTACAGGGCTGGCTTGATATAGTTCTGTACAAGCAGGAACTAGTACGTGAGTCAGTGAGTCTGGCTTGATGGATTAGATTATCTCTTCACGGTACACGCACGCGAGACGCCGGATACCAATTGGTTCCAACATGACCTTGTGATATTTCTCTTGCCTTGTCTGATAGTAATCTAGGTGTAGTTCGCCGTTAATCTCGACAGTGCCAACACTCCGTTGATGGACACGGCGGCGGTGCTCGCCGCGGAGGCCAAGCCGCCGGTCTTCCCGTTAATATACTTCTTCATGTTCATGCGCTGTTGGTGGTATCCATGGCGCGGCACCCTCGCCCCATTGGCGAAACCTTTCCTGCAGCCTAGCCTAGACGAGCAGCAATCGCTTGCCGGCGGGGGCTCCACTGGACGGGATAGCGCGCCATCATCCACGCACGCCGTTTATGCTTGGACGCGCCCAGGAGCTCGTCTAGGATGGCGTCGATGGCCGACCTGGCCCCGTTCGATACACTCAAGGCGAGTTCAAATTGATTGGGGAGGTGATGCATATGACAGGTGGGCCCATGTTGTAAGTGAGAGTAGAATCAATCCCGGCTGGGATCACGCCTTTTCTATTACAACAAACAGGATTTTACTCATCCAAGGTTTGGATTGACTGGGATCTGTAAATACAGGGTACCAATTTCAAAGATTTAGAGGTGAGGGTTCGTTTACGTCGAGCTGTACAACCTCAGGGTTTATTTTAGACTTCACTCGTCAGGAAGTATGCATAGACAATACCAAGATTGCAAGCAAATTCATGTCTTTATCATCGGGTTCCCTCCATGGTCGCAAGGTCTACTCAAATGAGTGTTCCTAAAAATCTCAAAAGACGTTGACTTCTCATAGTCATTTTACCACGGACTGTTATGCTAATAGAAGAACATTCCAGTGGCAGTACAGGTACATACTATAACGCTATATCTATTATTCCAAATCAGTAATTAAGTGCAAAAAATTCAGAGGATAAGATAACCTTTTGGTTTGAAAAAAGTAAACAAGAGAAGGTAACTGGTAAAATGCATAACGCTTGCACAACCACATTAAGAGTAATGTTATCATTTGGCGTACCCGTTATGGTCCTTTAAGAATGGACAACTCAGTGTTGAAACTTCATGACTTAACAACATATATATACTACCTTGCTAACAAAATATGCACCATGTTTAATATTTAAACCAAAATGAGAGGTTGTCTTTCTGTTGATAGACCGTCTTCTCTTGTCACTTCTGCGTTCAAAGGGATGTTGAGAACATACCAGTTACTCCCAAAAATAAGCTCAGATAGATGAATGCATACAATCTCTTTGTCCAAATAGCACCACAGTCACCTAGCAGGACAAAAAAAATATGAGATGCATCATACTGTTGATAAGAATAGACCTGCAAATAGACATCATGCACTATAGAAATCATGCTCAAATGGGAAAACGCTACCAATGTGCACATAAAAATATGGGCTCATCATCTCCACACAGAAATTAAATGCTCCACATTGTATTTAGTGCAAAGAAACTATTCATAATTTTAAATTTGTGCGAAAAATGAGTCTCAGTTTAACAGAGTTATTTCTTAGATAAATAAAGCATGCTGATTTTTTTATGCTAGTAGAAAAGAAGTTCATATGAGTACCAAGAATTTATCTAACTGTCACTTGATCTCTAGTTAGGATGTCATCTTTCCTAAGAAAGATTGAGCAAACCCATATGGAACAATCATTATCAGTATGGAATGGAAAGATAGCTGATCTGTCAAATACTCAACAAGAATTCCTCATGTTTGTACATTAACATAACTAGGGAAAAAGGGCAAGTTTAATTCAGTAAACCGTGTGAGTATCAAATGCATAATCAATCCAAAATCACTATGTACATAGTTTAGCTCAATAGTTCCTCCAAGCAGCAGTGTATCTAATCAAATATTCAGCAAGACCGCCACACCGAGATTTCAGCGGCCACACTAAGATTCTGATTCACAGACATACCTAGCACACAATCAAGTTGCAGCATATTGGAAGGGGAATTTAGGGTTGGAGTGGAGATGAGCCAAACTGAGAGTGCAATTAGAAGAGAGAGAAGAAAGGGCCACCTGGCCATTGGAGTTGCCACTCCATTCGTCCTGGAGTAGCGTCCGAGCCAAAGATGAAATTGAAAGAAGGGCGAGGGCCAGGAGCCATTTCCTCTGGAGGCACCGGCTAACGACGACCAGGAAGTCTGGCGGCGGCAGACCTAGAGCAGGGGCGGCCGCTGCAGGTCGGTGAAGTCCGCGGGGAGCTTGAGCGAGGGAAAGGGGATGTGGTGTGTGTGGGAAAAGAGATGAGAGAGGGACCGGTGGAGATGTGTAGGCCACGGCCCGAGGCGGATGGGGGCGATGATTGGCAGCGGATGCAGGGCAGCGAACAGCCTGCTGCCCTTTCTCTCTTAATAGGGAAAGAGGATAACTTGCAATTTCAAGCTAATCGATAGGGAAAGAGGCTAACTTGCAACTTCAAGCTAATCGATAGGGAAAGAGGCTAACTTGCAATTCGGCATATCAGCTACCCGTTGGCTATCTTCTGCATTGATTCCCATGGTAACAACCCTAGAATATTACGATTGTCAAGCAGTGCTACGACTTAATCAAATGCATATAAATCAAACATGTGTGTGCATGGAGTAGAAGTTAATATCTGAGATTGCATCAAACATAAATATGTTGAATCTTGACCACCTCACCATGAAGCTTAATCATCTTAAGTTCTTAACCCAAGTGGTGGCCATCAGTTGGCATCACAAGTAAACATGCAAAGATGCCATATGCAGGTTAACATTAGAATTACATTGACATTCATCTCCTTTTACCAGTCATCTCAACTACCGAAGTCTACTAGTCAAGTAGTACTTGGCTAAACCAGATGATGTTAGCCTACAAATTTCTCCTATTCTGAACATTATTTCCACATCTCACAGCATTCCATCAGAATCCTAAAGCAGGGAAAGATTATGTCTAGAATTGATTCAAGAACTGCCAAATGCTACCCAACACAAGATTATCGTTTAGTAGTAATTCAAGAACAGCAAAGCTTGTGCTGTTCAGCCATCCAGAAGTATTGGGGAAGGAGGGGGAGCAGACATCGGCAGCGTGGCTGACGAACCCGATGCCGACGGTGGACTGGAGTTGAGTGTGAGGAGGTTGGATCGTGGCTGCTTGGAGGAGTGAGTCGCCGTTGCAGTCAACGTCACGGCCGCCGGCGCCTCACCCCGTCATGAACGCCCGCACCTCAACGCATCGCCATCGCCTCACCTCGTCACGGACACCAGCACCAGCGCCTGCCCCGTCCCTTGTGGTAATGGCGTCAAAGCGCTCTACATGGTAATCGCCTAGGTCTCGAGAGAGAGGAGAGGATTACGGGTGGTGGGGGGAAACGACGGGCCAAGGAGTGTATCGAATAACGGCTGATTACATGTGTAACTCAAAAACGACCAACCAAATGCCTACCCCTAGCCCAACCTTTATTTTAAGGGTGTATGTTTTACCGGTGTATTTTGGAATACAATGATCCAAGCGGGGCCTTAGGATTTGGTCGACAATTTTCGCCATTTGGTTGATTGGTAACCGGAGTATCACCAAAGAACTAGCTATGGACAGGGGTGCGTGGAAGCTTGCTATCCATGTGCCAGAGCCATGAGTTGGTCGTGAGATCTTATGGGTTTCACCTCTAGCCTACCCCAACTTGTTTGGGACTAAAGGCTTAGTTGTTGTTGTTGTTGGTTGATTGGTAACCGGAACTGACATTCTGAGTAGAAAATGATTTACAGAAATGACGTCTAGTTATGCAGTCTTGAAATAATGTCAATATTAAATTTTCTGACAAAAACATTTGACTTCATGCTCTATTACCAAAATATTGCAGTAACCAGGACATGACCTCATGATTCCCTCACATTTTACATACAATAATTTCAACAAGGAAAACTAAAAGACCAGCCTACTCCCAGTCCCAACATTTGCTTAAGATCCTCCTCCACTCTAGGATGCCACATGATTCTCTAACAAATATTTCTTGCCTTGATTACACTAACAGGTCCAAAAAATTTAACAGAAACAAAAAGAAACCAAGAACACTAAAATCCGAATTCCACTTTCCGTCCACATAAATTGGGTAAGTACAAGAATAGTCATACGGCCATACCACCCAATAATCATAAGTGCGAAAGATTCATGACATACCTTGTTCTGGAGCTGACTACAGAGCGATTTCCCCTTTTTAAGCCAGGGTCTCCCCTTGACTTTTGGTAGTTCTCCTGCTAAATAGAATTAACATCAAGATCACACATTTCGGATAGCAAGCTGAAAGGACTAACAAGTTGAAAAAATGAGGTATATAAGTGTGAAAGATTCATGACATACCTTGTTCTAGAGCTGACTACATAGCGATTTCCCCTTTTAGGCCAGGGTCTCACCTTGACTTTTGGTAGTTATCCACCTGCATAGAATTAGCATCAAGATCACACATTTCGGATAGCAAGGTGAAAGGACTAACAGGTTGAAAATTGAGGTATATAAATCATCTCTACTCTTGGCAGATATTTATATGAACTAAGTTTTGAGGCTTCAGAGCCAGTTTCAGCCTTTTAGATGGCTAAAGGCTCAAACTTTCGTTCAATTTCCAGAGTAAGAGATCAACGATTTTATATAAAAGTGACCAAGGATGCAGATAATGTACGTCCAGATAAGTAGTTCTAACCAGACATTCAGCTTAAATTCTCCAATGACACCATTCATTTACACTGAAAACCGATACATCTTGGCTTCAATATTTCTTGCCAAATATCACAGCAACCACTGCCAAGAAATCATCCTCACATCTCCCCAGATTTTACACTTGCAACAAAATATGCTATCACGCTAAATAGAAGAATCAATTAGCACAAGAACTACTTATTAAAACAAAATTTCACCATCCATCATCCAGGAACAATTAAACAGAAGCGTCAAAAAAGAACAATTAAGCAGCATTGCTGGCCCACACAAAAACATGGAAATAGCCGAGCCCTCCTTATTTTCAAGTTTAGCCTGAGCATCGTTCCAGTGCCATCAACTACAGTGAATGAAGAAAATGAGTGAGCAAACAAATAATCCAGAAGGCAAGTGTAAAAGGATTAATGTCGCAATGTGGCTCGTAAATCAATAAATTCTCAACTCGTAAATGTCGGTGCTCCACGGCTGGGATTTACTCAATTGGAACTGGGGCGTTGCCGCTTCGGGGCTCTTCATCCCACCGCGGGAAGCCTTCCTCCCACTCACCGGCGTGTCGGTGGCGAGCAGCACTAGTACTCCCCGGAGAAGCCGGCGGCGGGGAGCGCGGAGTGCACCTCGGCCCACCGCATCGCCTGCGCTTCCCACGACGGCGCCCCGCTGAGAGCGCCTCGAGCTCATACCTCGTATACCTCATCGTCCTAGTGGCACAGCACCTCCAATGGCGGCGGCAGCAGAAAACGAAGGGTTTGAGATTTTTTACATAGTGGTTCCTACTTGGAGAAATTAAGGATGTGCATCGGAGGCCACGCAGAGGAATGGAGGCAGCGGATGCTGCGTCCCCGACGCGCACACGATGGCTTCGGCGGCATCTGCGTCCCAGGCGTCCGGAGAAATGGGGACGGGGAGTTCGAGCCCGCGCATCAACGGTTTCGCTTGCGGCTCGGCGATGGGCCGACGCACGCGCGGGGCTGCGGCTGGTCTCGGC
>NC_041393.1:579506534-579576380 GCF_002162155.2 Triticum dicoccoides
GTGTTTAATGTTCTTTTTTCAGAAAAAATCACTACACGGCCAATAACTTAGCGCTGGCGCCACTTTAGTCCCTGGTTACAAATATCCGAAAATACATCACCAAACTTGCTCTAAGGGTCACATACGGTCCAAAATATGATTTGCTCTATGTATATGCTGATTTGGCACTGGTCAAGTCGATCCATGTGGGCGTTGACTGCCACATGTACCCAACTCACTCGAATACGCGTGCACGCGTTTTTTTTTTTTTTGCAAAACTGCTAGTTATTAATAGATCCCACCACCTGGTCGGATCGAACCACCAATCTGCCCCTCCACCTGGTCGGATCGAGCAACCGATCTGCCCCCCACCTGGTCCGACCGAGCCCACCCGCTCCAGCCGAGTCTACCCGCTGCCCTCTCCCTCGCTCTATGCTCTCCCAACCCTAGCTCGCAAACTCCATCGTCGTCGCCGCCCTCCGCCGCATTGCCGCCGCCGCCGCCATCTCTCCTCATGTCATCTTCGAGCTCTGTTTGATCTGGGCTACGTGGCCGCTCCGTTGTAGTTCCATTGATCCCGTGCCCTGACTGTGGCGAGCAGGTCAAGTTCTACCGCTCTGGCACCGACGAGCACGAGGGGTGGGTCTTCTACAGGTGCACCAAACACCAGGTCAAGCTCCATATCGCTTCACCTGTGATTTCCTGTTCTACATCAGATTGATCTATAAGACTGCATTAGGGTTTTGGGTCAGATTACGGTACTGCAATTGGTTGGTGATCTGTGATTTATGGTGGATGCTGCTGAATATGTTGTGTTTACTCTGTTTTATAGTTAACTGAATATGCCCTAATAGTTAACTGAACTTTATGGTTAACTGAACTTTCTCAATTAACTGAATATGTTGTGTTTCCTCTGTTTTATAGGTCATCTGTGATTTTTGGCGTTGGGAGCTTGAATATGTGCAGCATCTTATTGAACATAGGGTTCTTGTTGGTGATGCTGCTGTGGATGCAATAGGAGCAACTGAGGATAAAAGGGAGGAGCTTGAGAGGAAGAGGACTGAAGAAATGAACACAAGAAGCGTAGCTGGAAGGGGCATGGCTGGGAGAGGTGCTGGCAGAGTTGATTTTGGGTCTTTTGGCACCCCTAGTGAGAAGAAGAACTTTGCTACCAAGCAGCAAGTTGCTATGCTACTTGGCTTAGGTAGAGAAATCCTAGTGCTGCTGAAGCTGGTTATGGTTGATGTTATCGTGCTTTGTGTGTTGTGTTTCATAGTAGTTATGCAGAAGTAGATTAAGTAGTTATGGTGCTTTGTGTGATGTAGTGAAATCAGTGATCACACTAAGTAGATTAAGTACTTGTTTTGGGTTTGGATGCATGCTTTGATGTTTGTAATGGTTGCATGTTGTGATGGTTGTAATGGATAACTGATCAAGTAATATGAAGTCTGGAGTTATGTACCAATGTTGTTATGTTATCTTGGTATGTTGAATATGTACCAATGTTGTTATGTTACTTCTATATTTAAACAACAACACATCATGTCAATTCAATTCTAATCATTTCACAACATATCACAGTTGAGAACCAAATCCATTGCACTTAAAATTCAGTTGACAGGCAAGATAAATTCAGTTGACAACCAAATCCATTTCACAACATAGTTAGACAAATTCAGTTTACACAGGGACAAGAACAAGATAAGTTCAGTCAAAATCATTCAGCATCCCCTTAAGCTTCCTTATCTTGTCCTTGGTCTCCTCTTTGTGTTTGAATAAGTCATGATGTTGTTTGGGAATGTAGTAATTTCAAAAAAAAATCCTATGCACACGCAAGATCATGGTGATGCATAGCAATGAGAGGGGAGAGTGTTGTCCACGTACCCTCGTAGGCCGTAAGTGAAAGCGTTAGCACAACACGGTTGATGTAGTCGTACGTCTTCATGATCCGACCGATCCAAGTACCGAACGTACGGCACCTCTAAGTTCAGCACACATTCAGCTCGATGACATCCCTCGAACTTCGATCCAGCCGAACTTCAAGCGAGAGTTCCGTCAGCACGACGGCGTGGTGACGATGATGATGTTCTACCGACGCAGGGCTTCTCCTAAGCACCACGATATTATCGAGGTGGAATATGGTGGAGGGGGGCACCGCACACGGCTAAGAGATCAATGATCAATTGTTGTTGTGTCTAGAGGTGCCCCCCTGCCCCAGTATATAAAGGAGCAAGGGGGGGACAGGGCGGCCGGCCAGGAGGGGCGCGCCAGGAGGAGTCCTACTCCCACCGGGAGTAGGACTCCCTCCTTTCCTTGTCCAACTAGGAGAGGGGGAAGGAAGGGAGAGAGGAGAGGAAGGAAAGGGGGGCGCCGCCCCCTCCTTGTCCTATTCGGACTAGAGGGAGAGGGGGCGCGTGGCCTGCCCTGGCCGCCCCTCCTCTTCTCCACTTTGGGCCCATGAGGCCCATTAACCCCCTGGGGGGTTCTGGTAACCCCCTAGTACTTCGATATATATCCGATAACCCCCGGAACCATTCCGGTGTCCAAATATAGTCGTCCAATATATCAATCTTCATGTCTCGACCATTTCGAGACTCCTCGTCATGTCCGTGATCACATCCAGGACTCCGAACTATCTTCGGTACATCATAATATATAAACTCATAATATAACTGTCATCTTACTTTAAGCGTGCGGACCCTACGAGTTCGAGAACTATGTAGACATGACCGAGACACGTCTCCGTTCAATAACCAATAGCGGAACCTGGATGCTCATATTGGCTCCTACATATTCTACGAAGATCTTTATCGGTCAAACCGCATAACAACATACGTTGTTCCTTTTGTCATTGGTATGTTACTTGCCCGAGATTTGATTGTCGGTATCTCAATACCTAGTTCAATCTCGTTACCGGCAAGTCTCTTTACTCGTTATGTAATGCATCATTCCGTAACTAACTCATTAGTTACATTGCTTGCAAGGCTTATAGTGATGTGCACTACCGAGAGGGCCCAGAGATACCTCTCTAACAATCGGAGTGACAAAACCTAATCTCGAAGTACGCCAACTCAACATGTACCTTTGGAGACACCTGTAGAGCTCCTTTATAATCACCTAGTTACGTTGTGACGTTTGGTAGCACACAGAGTGTTCCTCCGGTAAACGGGAGTTGCATATTCTCATAGTTGTAGGAACATGTATAAGTCATGAAGAAAGTAATAGCAACATACAAAACGATCAAGTGCTAAGCTAACGGAATGGATCAAGTCAATCACATCATTCTCCTAATGATGTGATCCCACTGATCAAATGATAACATATATCCATGGTTAGGAAACTCAACTATCTTTGATCAATGAGCTAGTCAAGTAGAGGCATACTAGTGACATTATGTTTGTCTATGTATTCACACATGTATTATGTTTCCGGTTAATACAATTCTAGCATGAAATAATAAACATTTATCATGAAATAAGGAAATAAATAATAACTTTATTATTGCCTCTAGGGCATATTTCCTTTAGTTTCCCACTTGCACTAGAGTCAATAATCTAGTTCACATCACTATGTGATTTAACACTAACATTCACATATGTATGTGATTAAGACCCATAGTTCACATCGTCATGTGACCAGCGCACAAAGGGTTTACTAGAGTTAATAATCTAGTTCACATTGCTATGTGATTAACACCCAAAGAGTACTATGGTGTGATCATGTTTTGCTCATGAGAGAAGTTTAGTCAACGGGTCTGTCACATTCAGAGCCGTATGTATTTTGCAAAAATTCTATGTCTACAATGCTCTGCACGGAGCTACTCTGGCTAATTGCTCCCACTTTCAATATGTATCCAGATTGAGACTTAGAGTCATCTGGATCGGTGTAAAAGCTTGCACCGATGTAACTCTTTACGACGGGCTCTTTTATCACCTCCATAATCGAGAAAATATTTCCTTAGTCCTCACTAAGGATTTTCTTGACTGTTGTCCAGTGATCTACTCTTAGATCAAAATTGTACTCCCTTGCCAAACTCAGAGCAATGTATACAATAGGTCTGGTACACAGCATAGCATACTTTGTAGAACCTATGACTGAGGCATAGGGAATGACTTTTCATTCTCTTTCTATTTTCTGCTGTGGTGGAGCTTTGAGTCTTACTCAACTTCACACCTTGCAACACATGCAAGAACTCCTTCTTTGACTGTTCCATTTTGAACTATTTCAAAATCTTGTCAAGGTATGTACTCATTGAAAATCTTATCAAGCATCTTGATTTATCTCAATAGATCTTGATGCTTAATATGTAAGTAGCTTTACTGAGGTCTTTCTTTGAAGAAATCCTTTTAAACACTCCTTTATGCTTTCCAGAAAATTCTACATCATTTCTGATCAACAATATGTCACTCACATATATTTATCAGAAAGGCTGTAGTGATCCCACTCACTTTCTTGTAAATACAGGCTTCACCGCAAATCCGTATAAAACCATATGCTTTGATCAACTCATCAAAGCATATATTCCAACTACGAGATGCTTGCACCAGTCCACGGATGGATCGCTGGAGCTTGCACATTTTGTTAGCACCTTTAGGATTGACAAAACCTTCTGGTTGCATCATATACAACTCTTCATTAATAAATCCATTAAGGAATGCAATTTTGACATCCATTTGCCAGATTTCATAAAATGTGGCAATTGCTAACATGATTCAGACAAACTTTTAAGCATCGATACGAGTGAGAAAATCTCATTGTATTCAACACCTTGAACTTGTCGAAGAACCTTTTGCGACAAGTCGAGCTTTGTAGATAGTAACACTACTATCAGCGTTTGTCTTCCTCTTGAAGATCCATTTATTTTCTATGGCTTGCCGATCATCGGGCAAGTCAATCAAAGTCCACACTTTGTTCTCATACATGGATCCCATCTCAGATTTCATGACCTCAAGCTATTTCGTGGAATCTGGGCTCATCATCGCTTCCTCATAGTTTGTAGGTTCATCATGGTCTAGTAACATGACTTCCAGAATAGAATTACCGTACCACTCTGGTGCAGATCTCACTCTGGTTGACCTACGAGGTTTGGTAGTAACTTGATCTGAAGTTCCATGATTAATATCATTAGTTTCCTCACTAATTGGTGTAGGTGTCACAGAAACTGATTTCTGTGATGAACTATTTTCCAATAAGGGAGCAGGTACAGTTACCTCATCAAGTTCTACTTTCCTCCCACTCACTTCTTTCGAGAGAAACTCCTTCTCTAGAAGGGATCCATTCTTAGCAATGAATGTTTTGCCTTTAGATCTGTGATAGAAGGTGTACCCAACAGTTTCCTTTGGGTATTCTATGAAGACGCACTTCTCCGATCTGGGTTCGAGCTTATCAGGTTGAAACCTTTTTCACATAAGCATCACAACTCCAAACTTTAAGAAACGACAGCTTAGGTTTATTGCTAAACTATAGTTCATACGGTGTCGTCTCAATGGATTTAGATGGTGCCCTATTTAAAGTGAATGCAGCTGTCTCTAATGCATAACCCCAAAACGATAGTGGTAAATCGGTAAGATACATCATAGATCGCACCATATTCAATAAAGTGCGGTTACGACGTTCGGACACACCATTACGCTGTGGTGTTCCATGTGGCGTGAGCTGTGAAACTATTCCAGATTGTTTTAACTGAAGGCCAAACTCGTAACTCAAATATTCGTCTCCATGATCAGATCGCAGAAAACTTTATTTTCTTGTTACGATGATTTTCCACTTCACTCTGAAATTCTTTGAACCTTTCAATTGTTTCAGACTTATGTTTCATCAAGTAGATACACTCATATCTGCTCAAATCATCTGTGAAGGTCAGAAAATAACGATACCTGGCACGAGCATCAACACTCATTGGACCGTATACATCGGTATGTATTATTTCCAACAAGTCAGTAGCTCGTTCCATTGTTCCGAAGATGTTTTAGTCATCTTGCCCAAAAGGCACGGTTCGCAAGCATCAAATGATTCATAACCAAGTGATTCCAAAAATCCATATTTATGGAGTTTCTTCATGCGCTTTACACGGATATGACCCAAACGGCAGTGCCACAAATAAGTTGCACTATCATTATTAACTTTGCATCTTTTGGCATCAATATTTATGAATATGTGTATCACTACGATTGAGATCCAACAAACTATTTTCATTGGGTGTATGACCATTGAAGGTTTTATTCATGTAAACAGA
Organism: Triticum dicoccoides; assembly: GCF_002162155.2. Taxonomy (NCBI): domain Eukaryota; kingdom Viridiplantae; phylum Streptophyta; class Magnoliopsida; order Poales; family Poaceae; genus Triticum; species Triticum dicoccoides. The sequence goes on from NC_041393.1 coordinate 579,512,749, forward strand.
ACAACAATTATTCTTTGATTTTAAATGAATAATCGTTTTGCAATAAACATGATCAAATCTTATTCATGCTCAACGCAAACGCCAAATAACATTTATTTAGGTTTAACACTAATCCCGAAAGTATAGGGAGTGTGCGATGATGATCATATCAATCTTGGAACTACTTCCAACACTCATCGTCACTTCCCCTTCAACTAGTCTCTATTTATTCTGTAACTCCTGTTTCGAGTTACTAATCTTAGCAACCGAACAAGTATCAAACACGCAGGGGCTACTATAAACACTAGTAAGGTACACATCAATAACCTATATATCAAATATACCCTTGTTCACTTTGCCATCCTACTTATCCACCAAATATTCAGGGTATTTCTGCTTCCAGTGACGATTTCCTTTGCAGTAGAAGCACTCAGTTTCAGGCTTTGGTCCAGCTTTGGGCTTCTTCACGGGAGTGACAACTTGCTTGCCATTCTACTTGAAGTTTCCCTTTCTTTCCCTTTGCCCTTTTCTTGAAATTAGTGATCTTGTCAATCATCAACACTTGATGTTCTTTCTTGATTTCTACCCTCATTGATTTCAGTATCACGAAGAGCTCGAGAATCGTTTTCATCATCCTTTGCATACTATAGTTCATCATGAAGTTCTACTAACTTGGTGATGGTGACTAGAGAATTCTGTCAATCACTATCTTATCTGGAAGATTAACTCCCACTTGATTCAAGCGATTGTAGTACTCAGACATTCTGAGCACATGCTCACTAGTTGAGCAATTCTCCTCCAGCTTTTAGCTATAGAACTTGTTGGAGACTTCATATCTCTCAACTCGGGTATTTGCTTGAAATATTAACTTCAACTCCTGGAACATCTCATATGGTCCATGACGTTCAAAAACGTCTTTGAAGTCCCGATTCTAAGCCGTTAAGCATGGTGCACTAAACTATCAAGTAGTCATCATATTGAGCTAGCCAAACGTTCATAACGTATGCATCTACTCCTGCAATAGGTCTGTCACCTAGCGGTGCATCAAGGACATAATTATTTTGTGCAGCAATGAGGATAAACCTCAGATCACGGACCAAGTCCGCATCATTGCTACTATCATCTTTCAACTTAGTTTTCTCAAGGAACATATAAAACATAGGGAAGCAATAACGCGAGCTATTGGTCTACAACATTATTTTCAAAATACTACCAGGACTAAGTTCATGATAAATTAAAGTTCAATTAATCATATTACTTAAGAACTCCCACTTAGATAGACATCCCTCTAATCATCTAAGCGATCATGTGATCCAAATCAACTAAACCATGTCCGATCATCACGTGAGATGGAGTAGTTTTTAATGGTGAACATCACTATGTTGATCATATCTACTATATGATTCACGCTCGACCTTTCGCTCTCAGTGGTCCGAGGCCATATATGTATATGCTAGGCTCGTCAAGTTTAACCTGAGTATTCCGCGTGTGCAACTGTTTTGCACCCGTTGTATTTGAACGTAGAGCTTATCACACCCGATCATCACGTGGTGTCTCAGCACGAAGAACTTTCGCAACGGTGCATACTCAGGGAGAACACTTATACCTTGAAATTTAGTGAGAGATCATCTTATAATGCTATCGTCAATCGAAGCAAAATAAGATGCATCAAGGATAAACATCACATGCAATCATTATAAGTGATATGATATGGCCATCATCATCTTGTGCTTGTGATCACCATCTCCGAAGCACCGTCATGACCACCATCTTCACCAGCGCGACACCTTGATCTTCATCGTAGCATCGTTGTCGTTTCGCCACCTATTTCTTCTACGACTATCGCTACCACTTAGTGATAAACTAAAGCAATTACAGGGCGATTTCATTGCATACAATAAAGCGACAACCATATGGCTCCTACCAGTTGCCGATAACTCGGTTACAAAACATGATCATCTCATACAATAAAATATAGCATCACGTCTTGACCATATCACATCACAACATGCCTTGCAAAAACAAGTTAGACGTCCTCTACTCTGTTATTGCAAGTTTTACATGGCTGCTACGGGCTGAGCAAGAACCGTTCTTACTTACGCATCAAAACCACAACGATAGTTCATAAAGTTAGTGTTGTTTTAACCTTCTCAAGGACCGGGCATAGCCACACTCGGTTCAACTAAAGTTGGAGAAACTGACACCCGCCAACCACCTGTGTGCAAAGCACGTCGGTAGAACCAGTCTCGCGTAAGCGTACGCGTAATGTCGGTCCGGGCCGCTTCATCCAACAATACCCCTGAACCAAAGTATGACATGTTGGTAAGCAGTATGACTTGTATCGCCCACAACTCACTTGTGTTCTACTCGTGCATATAACATCTACGCATAAAACCAGGCTCTGATACCACTGTTGGGGAATGTAGTAATTTCAAAAAAATTCCTACGCACATGCAAGATCATGGTGATGCATAGCAATGAGAGGGGAGAGTGTTGTGCACGTACCTTTGATGACCCGCAAGTATACGGGATAGTTGTAGCCTCTCTCGATAAGTAAGAATGTCGAACCCAATGAGGAGCTAAAGGTAGAACAAATATTCTCTCAAGTCCTATCTGCCACTGATACGACTCTAGGCACGCTTAGTGTTCGCTTTACCTAGAACAAGTATGAAACTAGAAGTACTTTGTAGGTGTTGTAGGATAAGTTTGCAAGATAATAAAGAACAAGTAAATAAAAAGTAGGGGCTGTTTAGATAAAGAAGAAATAAAGTAAATATAGCGAGTGTGGAAAAGTGGTGGTAGGAGTTGTGAAATTTCCCCTAAGCAATTGACTATGTTACTAGACCGATAGCAAGTTTTATGTGGGAGAGGCATAAGCTAACATACTTTCTCTTCTTGGATCATATGCACTTATGATTGGAACTCTAGCAAGCGTCCGCAACTACTAAAGATTCATTAAGGTAAAACCCAACCATAGCATTAAAGCATCAAGTCCCCTTTATCCCATATGCAACAATCCCCTTACTCGGGTTTATGCTTCTGTCACTCAAGAAACCCATTATAAGCGAATCATGAACGTATTGCAACACCCTACAACGGGAATCCCTCACGCTCGCGCGACACGGAGGGCACAATAGGACAGCAACATAACCACAAGCAAATTAAACCAATCATAGCAGTTCATCAATCACCGATAGGACAATGAAAATATACTCAGACATCATAGGATGGCAACACATCATTGGATAATAATATGAAGCATAAAGCACCATGTTCAAGTAGAGGGTACAGCGGGTTGCGGGAGAGTGGACCGCTGAATATAGAAGGGGGAAGGTGATGGAGATGTTGGTGAAGATGGCGGAGGTGTTGGTGAAGATCACGGTGATGATGATGGCCCCCGGCAGTGCTCCGGCGCCACCGGAAGCAAGGGGGAGAGAGGCCCCCTTCTTCTTCTTCTTCCTTGACCTCCTCCCTAGATGGGAGAAGGGTTTCCCCTCTGGTCCTTGGCTCCCATGGCGTGGGAGGGGCGAGAGCCCCTCCAAGATTGGATCTATCTCTCTGTTTCTGCGTTCTGGGATTCTGCCCTGACACCGTTTCCTTTATATCTGGAGATCCGTAACTCCGATTGGATTGAAACCTTCGCCCAGATCGTTTTCCAAAAATTAGCTTTCTTGCGGCCAAAGAAGGGCATCAACCGCCTTAAAGGTGGCCCATGAGATAGGGGGGCGCGCCCGCGTGGAGTGGTGGCGTGGGCCACTCTCGTGGCCACCTCGGGCACCATTTCGCGTTGATTCTTCCTCCCAAAAATCACAAATATTCCAAAAAAATTCTCCGTCCGTTTTTATCCCGTTTGGACTCCGTTTGATATTGGGTTTCTGCGAAATAAAAAACATGCAATAGCCAGGAACTGGCACTGGGCACTGGATCAATATGTTAGTGCCAAAAAATAGTATAAAAAGTTGCCAAAAGTATATGAAAGTTGAATAATATTGGCATGGAACAATAAAAAATTATAGATACGACGGAGACGTATCAACCCACGTAGACCGTAAGCGGAAGCGTTAGCACAACGCGGTTGATGTAGTTGTACGTCTTCACGATCCGACCGATCCAAGCACCAAACGTACGGCACCTCCGAGTTCAGCACACGTTCAACTCAATGATGTCCCTCGAACTCCGATCCAGCAGAGCTTCAAGGGAGAGTTCCGTCAGCACGACGGTGTGGTGACGATGATGATGTTCTACCGACGCAAGGCTTCGCCTAAGCACTGCTACAATATTATCGAGGTGGAATATGGTGGAGGGGGGCACCGCACACGGCTAAGAGATCGATGATCAATTGTTGTTGTGTCTAGAGGTGCCCCCTGCCGCTGTATATAAAGGAGCAAGGGGGGAGGGGGCGGCCGGCCAGGAGGGGCGCGCCAGGAGGAGTCCTACTCCCACCGGGAGTAGGACTCCCTCCTTTCCTTGTCCAACTAGGACAGGGGGAAGGAAGGGAGAGAGGGGAGGAAGGAAGGGGGGGGCGCCCCCCCATCCTTGTCCTATTTGGACTAGAGGGGGAGGGGGCATGCGGCCTGCCTTGGCCGCCCCTCCTCTTCTCCACTTTGGGCCCATGAGGCCCATTAACCCCCCCGGGGGGGTTCCGATAACCCCCCGGTACTCCGGTATATATTCGATAACCCCCGGAACCATTCCGGTGTCCGAATATAGTCTTCCAATATATCAATCTTCATGTCTCGACCATTTCGAGACTCCTCGTCATGTCCGCGATCACATCCGGGACTCCGAACTATCTTTGGTACATCATAATATATAAACTCATAATATAACTGTCATCTTACTTTAAGCGTGCGGACCCTATGGGTTCGAGAACTATGTAGACATGACCGTGACACGTCTCCGGTCAATAACCAATAGAGGAACCTGGATGCTCATATTGGCTCCTACATATTCTACGAGGATCTTTATCGGTCAAACCGCATAACGACATACGTTGTTCCCTTTGTCATCGGTATGTTACTTGCCCGAGATTTGATCGTCGGTATCTCAATACCTAGTTCAATCTCGTTACCGGCAAGTCTCTTTACTCGTTACGTAATGCATCATTCCGTAACTAACTCATTAGTTACATTGATTGCAAGGCTTATAGTGATGTGCATTACCGAGAGGGCCCAAAGATACCTCTCCGACAATCGGAGTGACAAAACCTAATCTCGAGGTACGCCAACTCAACATGTACCTTTGGAGACACCTGTAGAGCTCCTTTATAATCACCCAGTTACATTGTGACGTTTGGTAGCACACAAAGTGTTCCTCCGGTAAACGGGAGTTGCATATTCTCATAGTTGTAGGAACATGTATAAGTCATGAAGAAAGCAATATCAACATACTAAATGATCAAGTGCTAAGCTAACGGAATGGGTCAAGTCAATCACACCATTCTCCTAATGATGTGATCCCACTGATCAAATGATAACATATATCCATGGTTAGGAAACTCAACTATCTTTGATTAATGAGCTAGTCAAGTAGAGGCATACTAGTGACATTATGTTTGTCTATGTATTCACACATGTATTATGTTTCCGGTTAATACAATTCTAGCATGAATAATAAACATTTATCATGAAATAAGGAAATAAATAATAACTTTATTATTGCCTCTAGGGCATATTTCCTTCAGATGTCAACTACACAGCCTTCTTCTTGTAGACGTTGTTGGGCCTCCAAATGCAGAGGTTTGTAGGACAGTAGCAAATTTCCCTCAAGTGGATGACCTAAGGTTTATCAATCCGTGGGAGGCGTAGGATGAAGATGGTCTCTCTCAAACAACCCTGCAACCAAATAACAAAGAGTCTCTTGTGTCCCCAACACACCCAATACAATGGTAAATTGTATAGGTGCACTAGTTCGGCGAAGAGATGGTGATACAAGTGCAATATGGATGGTAGATATAGGTTTTTGTAATCTGAAATTATAAAAACAGCAAGGTAAGTAATGATAAAAGTGAGCACAAACGGTATTGCAATGCTAGGAAACAAGGCCTAAGGTTCATACTTTCACTAGTGCAAGTTCTCTCAACAATAATAACATAATTGGATCATAAAACTATCCCTCAATATGCAACAAAGAGTCACTCCAAAGTCACTAATAGGGGTACGAAACCACCTCAAAGTTATCCTTTCTGATCGATCTATTCAAGCGTCCGTAGTAAAATAACACGAAGCTATTCTTTCCATTCCATCTATCATAGAGTTCGTACTAGAATAACACCTTAAAACACAAATCAATCAAAACCCTAACGTCACCTAGATACTCCAATGTCACCTCAATTATCCGTGGGTATGATTATATGATATGCATCACACAATCTCAGATTCATCTATTCAACCAACACAAAGTACTTCAAAGGGTGCCCCAAAGTTTCTACCGGAGAGTCAAGACGAAAACGTGTGCCAACCCCTATGCATAAGTTCACAAGGTCACTGAACCCGGAAGTTGATCACCAAAACATACATCAAGTAGATCACGTGAATATCCACATGTAAGCACGTCAAGACATACATCAAGTGTTCTCAAATCCTTAAAGATTCATTCCGACAAGACAACTTCAAGGGGAAAACTCAATTCATCACAAGAGAGTAGAGGGGGAGAAACATCATAAGATCCAACTATAATAGCAAAGCTCGCGATACATCAAGATCATATCACTTCAAGAACACGAGAGAGAGAGAGAGAGAGAGAGAGAGAGAGAGAGAGAGAGAGAGATCAAACACATAGCTACTGGTACATACCCTCAGCCCCGAGGGTGAACTACTCCCTCCTTGTCATGGAGAGCGCCGGGATGATGAAGATGGCCACCGGTGATGGATTCCCCCTCCGGCAAGGTGCCGGAACGGGCTCCTGAGAGGTTTTTGGTAGCTATAGAGGCTTGCGACGGCGGAACTCCCGATCTAGGTTATATTCTGGAGGTTTGGGTATTTATAGGAAATTTTGGCGTCGGTCTCACGTCAAGGGGGTCTCCGAGTCGTCCACGAGGTAGGGGGGCGCGCCTAGGGGGTAGCGCTCCGCTCCACCCTCGTGGACGGCTCGGGACTCTTCTGGCCCAACTCTTTTACTCCGGGGGCTTCTTTTGGTCCATAAAAAATTGTCAAAAAATGGCACGTCAATTGGACTCCGTTTGGTATTCTTTTTCTGTAAAACTCAAAAATAAGGAAAAAAACAGAAACTGGCACTGGGCTCTAGGTTAAAAGGTTAGTCCCAAAAATAATATAAAAGTGTATAGTAAAGCCCATAAACATCCAAAACAGGTAATATAATATCATGGAACAATAAAAAATTATAGATACGTTGGAGACGTATCAATCATCCCCAACCTTAATTCCTGCTCGTCCTCGAGTACGTAAATGATAAAAACAGAATTTTTGATGTGGAATGCTACCTAGCATATTTCTCAATGTAATTTTCTTTATTGTGGCATGAATGTTCAGATCCAAATGATTCAAGATAAAAGTTTAATATTGACATAAGAGTAATAATACTTCAAGCATACTAACAAAGCAATCATGTCTTCTAAAAATAACATGGCTAAAGAAAGCTTATCCCTATAAAATCATATAGTTAGGCTATGTTTCATTTTTGTCACACAAAATACTCCCATCATGCACAACCCCGATTTCAGCCAAGCAATTGGTTCATACTTTTTAACGCGCTTCAGCTTTCTTCACTCTCACGCAATACATGAGCGTAAGCCATGGATATAGCACTATGGGTGGAATAGAATATGATGATGATGGTTGTGTGGAGAAGAAAAAAAGGGAGGAAGTCTCACATTGACGAGGCTAATCAATGGGCTATGGAGATGCCCGTCAATTGATGTCAACATGAGGAGTAGGGACTGCCATGCAATGGATGCACTCGAGCTATAAATGTGTGAAAGCTCAACAAAAGAAACTAAGTAGGTGTGCATCCAAGTTGCTTGCTCATGAATACCTAGGGCATTTTGAGAAAGCCCATCGTTGGAATATACAAGCCAAGTTCTATAATGAAAAATTCCCACTAGTATATGAAAATGACAACATAGGGGACTCTCTATCATGAAGATCATGGTGCTACTTTGAAGCACATGTGTGGAAAAAGATAGTAACATTGTCCCCCTTTTTTATTTTCTTTTTTTGGGCCTTTCTTTTTTTGGCCTTTCACTTTTTTATTTGGCCTTTCTTTTTTATTTGGCCTTTCTCTTTTTTTATAGGGGACAATGCTCTAATAATGATGATCATCACACTTCTATTTATTTACAACTCATGAATTACAACTCGATACTAGAACAAAATATAACTCTATATGAATGCCTCCGGCGGTGTACCGGGATATGCAATGAATCAAGAGTGACATGTATGAATGAATTATGAAGGTGGCTTTGCCACAAATACGATGTCAACTACATGATCATGCAAAAGCAATATGACAATGATGAAATGTGTCATAATAAACGGAACGGTGCAAAGTTGCATGGCAATATATCTCGGAATGGCTATGGAAATGCCATAATAGGTAGGTATGGTGGCTGTTTTGAGGAAGATATAAGGAGGTTTATGTGTGATAGAGCGTATCGTATCACGGGGTTTGGATGCACCTGCGAAGTTTGCACCAACTCTCAAGGTGAGAAAGGGCAATGCGCGGTACCATAGAGGCTAGCAATGATGGAAGGGTAAGACTGCGTATAATCCATGGACTCACATTAGTCATAAAGAATTCATATACTTATTGCAAAAGTTTTATTAGCGATCGAAGCAAAGTACTACTATGCATGCTCCTAGGGGAAGGGTTGGTAGGAGTTAACCATCGCGTGATCCCGACCTCCACTCATAAGGAAGGCAATCAAAAGAGCATCCCATGCTACAAATTTGTTACACAACTTTTACCATACGTGCATGCTACGGGACTTGCCAACTTCAACACAAGTATTTCTCAATTTCATAATTACCCAACTAGCATGACTCTAATATTACCACCTCTATATCTCAAAACAATTATCAAGCATCAAATTGATCATAGCATCCAATTCACTTTCTATGATAGTTTTTATTATACCCAACTTGGATGCCCATCATTCTAGGACCAATTTTATAACCATAGCAAATACCATGCTATTCTAAAAGACTCTCAAAATAATATAAGTGAAGAATGAGAGATCAATAATTTCTACAAAATAAAACCACCGTCGTGCTCTAAAAAGATATAACTGAAGCACTAGAGCAAAATTGTCTAGCTCAAAAGATATAAGTGAAGCACATAGAGTATTCTAATAAATTCCAATTCATGTGTGTCTCTCCCAAAAGGTGTGTACAGCAAAGATGATGTCAACTACACAACCTTCTTCTTGTAGACGTTGTTGGGCCTCCAAGTGCAGAGGTTTGTAGGACAGTAGCAAATTTCCCTCAAGTGGATGACCTAAGGTTTATCAATCCGTGGGAGGCATAGGATGAAGATGGTCTCTCTCAAACAACCCTGCAACCAAATAAGAAAGAATCTCTTGTGTCCCCAACACACCCAATACAATGGTAAATTGTATAGGTGCACTAGTTCGGTGAAGAGATGGTGATACAAGTGCAATATGGATGGTAGATATAGGTTTTTGTAAAAACAGCAAGGTAAGTAATGATAAAAGTGAGCACAAACGGTATTGCAATGCTAGGAAACAAGGCCTAAGGTTCATACTTTCACTAGTGCAAGTTCTCTCAACAATAATAACATAATTGGATCATATAACTATCCGTCAACATGCAACAAAGAGTCACTCCAAAGTCACTAATAGCGGAGAACAAACGAAGATATTATTGTAGGGTACAAAACCACCTCAAAGTTATCCTTTCTGATCGATCTATTCACGAGTCCGTAGTAAAATAACGCAAAGCTATTCTTTTCATTCGATCTATCATAGAGTTCGTACTAGAATAACACCTTAAGACACAAATCAATCAAAACCCTAATGTCACCTAGATACTCCAATGTCACCTCAAGTATCCGTGGGTATGGTTATATGATATGCATCACACAATCTCAGATTCATCTATTGAACCAACACAAAGTACTTCAAAGAGTGCCCCAAAGTTTCTACTGGAGAGTCAAGACGAAAACGTGTGCCAACCCCTATGCATAAGTTCACAAGGTCACTGAACCCGCAAGTTGATCACCAAAACATACATCAAGTAGATCACGTGAATATCCCATTGTCACCACAGATAAGCACGGCAAGACATACATCAAGTGTTCTCAAATCCTTAAAGACTCGATCCGACAAGACAACTTCAAGGGGAAACTCAATTCATCACAAGAGAGTAGAGGGGAGAAACATCATAAGATCCAACTATAATAGCAAAGCTCGCGATACATCAACATCGTATCACCTCAAGAACACGAGAGAGAGAGATCAAACACATAGCTACCGGTACATACTCTCAGCCCCGAGGGTGAACTACTCCCTCCTTGTCATGGAGAGCGCCGGGATGATGAAGATGGCCACCGGTGATGGATTCCCCCTCCGGCAGGGTGCCGGAACAGGCTCCCGAGAGGTTTTTGGTGGCTACAGAGGCTTGTGGCGGCGGAACTCCCGATCTAGGTTATTTTCTGGAGGTTTAGGTATTTATAGGAATTTTTGGCATCGTTCTCACGTCAAGGGGGTCTCCAAGTCGTCCATGAGACAGGGGGGCGCGCCTAGGGGGGTAGGGCTCGCGCTGCACCCTCGTGGACGGCTCGGGACTCTTCTGGCCCAACTCTTTTACTCCGGGGGCTTCTTTTGGTCCATAAAAAATCATCAAAAATTGGCACGTCAATTGGACTCTGTTTGGTATTCCTTTTCTGTAAAACTCAAAAACAAGGAAAAAACAGAAACTGGCACTGGGCTCTAGGTTAATAGGTTAGTCCTAAAAATAATATAAAAGTGTATAGTAAAGCCCATAAACATCCAAAACAGTTCATATAATAGCATGTAACAATCAAAAATTATAGATACGTTGGAGACGTATCAAGCATCCCCAAGCTTAATTCCTGCTCGTCCTCGAGTAGGTAAATGATAAAAACAGAATTTTTGATGTGGAATGCTACCTAGCATATTTCTCAATGTAATTTTCTTTATTGTGGCATGAATGTTCAGATCCAAATGATTCAAGATAAAAGTGTAATATTGACATAAGAGTAATAATACTTCAAGCATACTAACAAAGCAATCATGTCTTCTCAAAATAACATGGCTAAAGAAAGCTTATCCCTACAAAATCATATAGTTAGGCTATGTTTCATTTTTGTCACACAAAATACTCCCATCATGCACAACCCCGGTTTCAGCCAAGCATTTGGTTCATACTTTTTAATGCGCTTCAGCTTTTTTCACTCTCACGCAATACATGAGCGTAAGCAATGGATATAGCACTATGGGTGGAATAGAATATGATGATGAAGGTTGTGTGGAGAAGACAAAAAGGGAGAAAGTCTCATGTTGACGAGGCTAATCAACGGGCTATGGAGATGCCCGTCAATTTATGTCAACATGAGGAGTAGGTTTTGCCATGCAATGGATGCACTAGAGCTATAAATGTGTGAAAGATCAACAAAAGAAACTATGTGGGTGTGCATCCAACTTGCTTGCTCACGAAGACCTAGGGCATTTTGAGGAAGCCCATCGTTGGAATATACAAGCCAAGTTCTATAATGAAAAATTCCCACTAGTATATGAAAGTGACAACATAGGAGACTCTCTATCATGAAGATCCTGGTGCTACTTTGAAGCACATGTGTGGAAAGAGATAGTTGTCGTGGTTCTAAGTCTGACAGTAGTGTAGGGGGTACTAAAGGAGAGGCAAGATCCTAGCTATGGAGTAGTTGTTCACGCAAGTGTTTTATGAGCTCAGGCCCTTCTCGGAGGAAGTAACAGCCCTACGTGTCGGTGCCCGGAGGCGGTCGACTGGATTATGTGCGTGAGAGTTACAGGGGTGCGAACCCTTCTGCCAGTGGAGGGGGGTGGCTTATATAGAGGATGCCAAGACCCTAGCCAGCCCACGTAGCGAAGGGTTTAAAGTACATTAAGGCCTTGCGTTACTGGTAATGCCTTACATAAAGTATCATCATGACCATAAAGACTACTTAATTATCGACTGTTTGGATACAGAGTAGATCTTGAACTCGTGGTGGTCGAGTGAGTCTTCATGGTCGAGTGTCTTCAAGTTCGTCGAGTGTCTTCCAGTCCGTCAAGTGGAGTCCCTCTAGGTCGACTGGAAGACGACTTCTTCTAAAGATGTCCTCGGGGAGGGTACCTTGGACAGGTCCATGACCCTACCCCAGGTACATGACTTCATCATTAGCCCCTGAATGGATCGAGGTTTGAGTGAGGAAGGAGTTGATAATCTTTCCGACCTGTTCTCTGGTGCTGTAAATGTGTCTTACTCTGGATCAATGACTTTTAAGTGAGGGTGTCAACTTTTCTTTCAGTTGCCTTGATCCATTCTTTATATCTGTCGAGTGAACTTTATGAACTTGGAGATTTCCAAGCGACGGATCGCAGGAGATCTTCCGTCTGACAAGTTACCCTGCGGTTAGCGGATTTAGTGGGATCCGAATTTCAGGAAGCGCGCGAAGCAGAGAAGGCCGCGGTACTCGGATGGGATAAGGCAGAGATGCCTCGATTTCCGTGCCGCCTTTTTCACCACGTATTGCTTGCGCGACTGTTTTGGGATTGGCCAGGATTGCCCGGGCCTACCAGTCAGCCACTCGGAAGCGACTCCATATAAGGCACCGAGCGGAGGTTTTTGAACAGTGCTCCCTCATTTTCCCCTCCCCCGTCTTCAGATTCATCCGCTGCGCTTGCTATTTGTTCAGCGCCGCTGCTTCGTACCAGCCTCGTCAGCGACAATGGTAAAGGAGAAGACGACGGCTTTGGAGCGGGCGAAGAAGGCGAAGGGGAGAGCGACCAGTCGGGGTGGATCCTCGTCGCTGTCCCGCCTGCCGCAAGGTTGGATCCAGGGGGATTGGATCCGCTCGACCATCACTCAGAAGGATCTGGACGACCTGGCCAACGAAGGGCTGGTTGAGCACGGGGCAGCTAGGCTCCCGGGGACGGAGTGGCAGCCGCAGCCTGAGGAGGGTGAGTGTGTCCTCTTAGCGACCCATGTCGATCGTGGGTTTTCTCTGCTACCGCATCTTTTCTTTCGGGGGTTTCTGAACTTCTTCGCGCATAGCTCCATCACTTCACACCCAATTCCATAGCCTATCTCGCCGCTTTCGTGTCTTTGTGCGAAAACTTCTTGGGTTGTCGGCCGCACTAGGGCCTTTTCAAACACATATTCACTTGTCGCTCTCAGACGGTAAAAGAGGCTAATCCGAATGACGAGAGAACCCAAGTAATCCAGATGTGCGGGGGTCTTGGGGTCCAGATGAGGAGTAAGAGTGCTTTTCCAGCTATGACCCTTCCTGAGTCAGTTAGAGAGTGGCAGTCGACCTGGTTCTATTGCCAAGACCAGTCGATGCCAGGGCAGTCGACTGGGCTCCCTCCCTTCTCCATGAGTCGAGTGAACAAGTTGTCTTCTCTGAAAGTGCTACCGAAGGAGAAGGCTCAGGTTAAAATGTTGATGGAGCGTGTAGTCCAACTCATTCGCGACGGTGTGACTGGCATGGATCTTCTGGAGGTTTTCCTTCGACGGCGCATCCAGCCACTCCAGTACCGGGGCCACCCGATGTGGTTGTACTCTGGTACTGAGGACACCACTCGGGTCCATCCAGAGGAGGTCGACGACGTCACACTGGAGAGGTGGATGACTGCCATCACAGGGAACAAGGACAACCCTCGTGGGGCCAGGAGGATCCTGCCACTCGATCAGTCTTATGAACCAGACAAGGTATGACCACTTATCTCCGACTGTAATCATGTTTTGTCCATTCTGTTTTGCTGCGGATCAGTCGATTGACTTTTGTCTTGTTTGTTGTCTTTCAGGCTACCACTGAGTTGTATTCGATGCCCAACGGGGCGCAAGCACAGACCGAGGAGGAGGAAGGAAGTGGAGGTGAAAGTCAAGAGGAGTGGGAATCGAATGGCGATGAGGGTGATGAAGATGATGGCTTCGATGAGGAGGAGGAGGAGGAAGAGGAGGAGGAAGTTGCGCCTCCCCGTTCTGAAAGAAGGTCCAAGCTTGCCCATGACCCTGCAGTCGAGCGCGGCAAGGGGGCCGCGCCTGTTGTGCAGTCGACCAAGCGTACTCGGACGACCTCTCCAGCGCCGACTGAGAAAGCGCCGAAGCAATCTCGAGTGGTGCCGTCAAAGCCGACGAAGGCCTTGCCGAAGATGAAGATGGTGATTCCCACTATTTCTGGGTAATGACATAACTTGTGTCCTCTTGTTTCTAATGGATTTATTCTTGGTCGATTCGTTAGCTGACCGACTGATTTCTAAAACTGCAGTGCTGCTACTTCTGATACCTCGGCCATACCTGAAGATCAAGAAATGGAGGATGCCGTCACTTCCAACCCTGGTATGACCTTTGAGGTTTCGTTTTCAGTCGGTGGGATCTTCGTTTTTAACTTTGACTCTTTTCTGCAGCTCCATCTAATATCATCATTGATCTTCCTGACGATGATGAAGACGAGGAACCACTAAGGCAGAGGAGGAATAGGAGAGTGTCTGCTGGCAAGATAGCTCAGGTCGTATCAGCACCTGAGACGTTGGTTGTGGAGGGGGACAGCGTCACTCGGCCTACCGTATCCTTTGCAGTGCCGCTGACGAGTGCTCACCCTTCATCGTCGAGTGCTGGTCAGCCTTCACTTTTCTCTACCCACCACGTCCCCGAAGACCAAGCAAGCGCTGCTAAAGAAGCCATACGCCAGGCGGGGGTCATGATGGAGCAAGTGAAGGCGATCCGAGATGCCAGTCAAGCGGCTTATGACGCCAGTTCAACCCTTCAGAGCAATGTCCAGGTTGGTCGGTCACTGCCTGTTCTGTTAGGATATGGTAACTGAAAACTTTTCTTTCTGAAAATCTTAGTATCTGTCGTACGCCCACTGGATGTGTTGATTGAGATTCTGGATTGGTGGGGGCACGCTGAGTGCACCCACTGGGTGTAGTCCCCAAGGCTATGGTCGACTGATGGCAGTTGACCATAGTCTTTAAGTCTTGAGCTTTTTTCTCATTACTGTCTTCACTCGATCTGGTCGAATGGAATCATAAACCGGTGGGGGCACGCTGAGTGCACCCACTGGGTGTAGTCCCCGAGACTGTGGTCGACTGCTGGCAGTCGACTACGGTCTGAAGAACACCCTCTCTTTTTTTTCCGGGGTCGACTGACCGACTCTAGCTGATAGAACTAGTGGGGGCATGCTGAGTGCACCCACTGGGTGTAGTCCTCGAGACTACAGTTGAATGTTTAGATTCGGGTGTAGTCTTAGAAATACTATGATTTTTCTCTTAGTCACTCGGAAGTGACCTATCTTTGACGTCTGTCGATTGGTTCTTCGCAAAAATCTTGTGAGCTTACAGCTCGTTATACTGAATTAGAGAACAAGCATATCCAGCTCGAACTTGATCTGAAGCTTGTCCAGGAGAACTTCACGAAGGCGAAGGAGGAGGCAAAAGGTATGTTTGGTGAGAATCTTGACGATTGCCTTTGCTTCTTGTCCATCCCCGAGTCTGATCTTATTGTGATTTTACAGATAAACTGAGGGATTCTCTGAAGAAGAAGGATCTTGACCTCGCTGAGGCGCAGAAAGCAGCTTCCGAGAAGACCAGGCTCGCAGAAGAAAAGTTGGCTTCGATCAGCAAACTTGAAGAGGAAAATACTAATCGGAAAGCTGCTCTCGACGTGGCCAACCAGGAGGTCACTCGACTGAAGAATGACAAGATGGTCCTGAGTGACAAAGCTAGCGAACTAGTGGGAAAGAAGAATGATCTGGAGGCTTATCTGGGAGGACTCCCTTTGTATCTGACAGGCTTTTTAATTTTGGCCTCACCACCAAACTGCTGCCTTAACTTTGGGGTTTTGTCTATAGAGTTCTGCCAGAACTTTGAGGAGGAGACTGGTCGACCGGAGATGAGCCTAGATCCCATCAACTCTCCTGTGAAGGATGAAACTGCCATGAACATGCTCCGACTCGAGTCTCGCGTTGCTGCTGTTGTTGACTATCTTGCAAGGCTGAAGGTTGCGACGTCACGCATCGACACGGTGCTCTGGTTAGGAGAAGCACTTCAGAATGACCTTGAGTCTCTGATGACTCGACTGAACGAAGTTCCAAGTCGAGTGCAAAAATGGAAGAAGTCTTCTGCCAGGTGCGGTGCCGACGTTGCTCTATCTCTGGTCCGTGTTCACTGCAAGGATGCGCGAGAGGACAAGCTGGCAGCTCTCAAGGTGGTCAATACCAAGAAGCATGACTTCGAATCCTTCATGGATACCTTCATCACTGCTGCCACTCGGATCGCAGATGGAATCGACCTGGATGAGTTCGTTGCGCCTTCTAGCCCTCCACAGGAGGGGTAAAAAACTTCTATGCTTGATGCTTTAAATTTTCCTCGGAATGCCGAGTGGTTTTTGTAACCGATAAACTTTAACAGGCTTGGTGCCTGATCACTTCTGGATCCATAAGACGTTATCTGAACTTAGGTTTGCCGTTGAATATGTTTGCTTCTGCCTTCGAACGATCATCATCCTTTGCTTGGAATATATACTAGTGTTTGTGATGCTCTTTTGCAGGTAGGGACGAAGCACAAATTGCAATCGACTTGTACTCGTCATGCTTAGGCGAGCGCTGGGCTGCAGCTAAGCCCCCGAGTGGGAGGTTTGCTCTCCACTCGATAGGATTTTCAAAAACTTAGGCGAGCACTGGGCTGCAGTTAAGCCCCCGAGTGGGAGGTTTGCTCACCACTCGGTAGGATTTTAAAAACTTAGGCGAGCACTGGGCTGCAGCTAAGCCCCCGAGTGGGATGTTTGCTCTCCACTCGGTAGGATTTCAGAAACTTAGGCGAGCACTGGGCTGCAGCTAAGCCCCCGAGTGGGAGGTTTTCTCTCCACTCGGTAGGATTTTTAAAAACTTAGGCGAGCATTGGGCTGCAGCTAAGCCCCCGAGTGGGAGGTTTGCTCTCCACCCGGTAGGATTTTCATGGTGTACCTCCGATGGAGAAGATAGCAGTAGACCTGCGCTTCGTCCTCCTTGCAGAGCGCATGTTGTATTTGTGGCGTAGCTCGGAAGGAGAAGGCAGGAGCTGACCCGCGCCTCGTCCTCCTTGCTGAGCGCATGTTGTATTTGTGGCATAGCTCGGAAGGAGAAGGTAGCAGTCGACCTGCGCTTCGTCCTCCTTGCGGAGCGCACGTTGTATTTTATACTTAGGCGAACACTAGGTTGCAACTAAGCCCCCGAGTGGGAGGCTGGCTCACCAGTCGGCAGGATTTTGTTTAAACTTAGGCGAGTACTTGGACTGCAGCTAAGCCTCCGAGTGGAAGGCTGGTTTACCACTCGGTAGGATTTTGTTTAAAACTTAGGCGAAACGGATTTGCGACTAAGCCTCTGAGTGGAAGGCTGGCTTACCACTCGGTAGGATTTTGTTTAAACTTAGGCGAAACGGATTCGCGGCTAAGCCTCCGAGTGGAAGGCTGGCTTACCACTCGGTAGGATTTTGTTTAAACTTAGGCGAAACGGATTCGCAGCTAAGCTGGCTCACCACTCGGTAAGGATTTTTTTTACAAACTTAGGCGAAACGGATTCGCAGCTAAGCCACCCAGTGGGTGACTGATTTGTGTGAACAAAAGTAACAACAATCACTGGGAAAATTATAAAACTCTTATCTTTGATAAATAAACTACAAAAGTACTTTTATTACAACTCATCCGAGTGAATACTTAAGTATAAAAGGGGCGGAGCAGATCCGCATTCCAAGCGCGTGGCTCGTCAATCTGGCGATCGACGTTGTAAAGACGGTATGCTCCATTGTGGAGAACTTTGGTAACAATGAAGGGGCCTTCCCAGGTAGGGGCGAGTTTGTGCGGCTTCTGTTGGTCCACTCGGAGGACCAAGTCTCCTTCCTGGAAGGCTCGGCTCTTCACATTTCTGGCGTAGAATCGGCGTAAGTCTTGCTGATAGATGGTCAACCTGATCATGGCCATCTCTCTTTCTTCTTCTAGAAGGTCGACTACATCCTGTCGGGCTTGTTCTGCTTCGACTTCAGAGTAGAGCTCGACTCGCGGTGCGTTGTGAAGCAGGTCACTTGGCAGAACCGCTTCAGCTCCATAGACCAGAAAGAACGGAGTTCTCCTAGTCGACCGATTTGGAGTAGTCCTCAATCCCCAGAGAACTGATGGAAGTTCGTCGACCCATGCGCCTGCTGCGTGCTTGAGGTCACGCATCAACCGACTTTTCAGTCCTTTGAGAATTAGGCCGTTTGCTCTTTCTGCTTGTCCATTCGACTGGGGGTGGGCGACTGAAGCGTAGTCGACTCGAGTGCCTTGAGAAGTGCAGAAGGCTTTGAACTGATTGGAATCGAAGTTTGACCCATTATCAGTGATGATGCTATGCGGAACTCTATATCTGAATATCAATTCTCTGATGAAGGTGATGGCAGTGCCAGCATCAAGATTTTTAATGGGCTTGGCTTCGATCCACTTGGTGAACTTGTCGACTGCCACCAGTACATGGGTGAAGCCGCTCCTACCAGTTCTCAGTGGTCCAACCATATCTAACCCCCAAACAACGAAAGGCCAGACGATTGGAATGGTCTTCAAGGCTGAGGCGGGCTTGTGTGACATATTGGAGTAGAACTGACATCCTTCACATTTGTCGACTATCTCTTTCGCCATTTCATTTGCTCTAGGCCAGTAAAAGCCTGCTCAGTATGCTTTAGCCATAATGGTCCGAGAGGACGCATGATGGCCACAGGTTCCCGAGTGGATATCGTTGAGAATCATTCGACCCTCTTCCGGTGTTATGCATTTCTGGCTGACTCCAGTCATGCTTTCTCTGTACAACTGTCCCCTCATGACAATAAAGGCCTTGGATCAATGGACGATCTGCCGAGCCTCTTCTTCGTTCTCTGGGAGCTCTTTCCTTAGGATATACGCGATGTAAGGCACTGTCCAGTCGGGAGTGATAACCAGAACTTCCATGATTAAGTCAACCACGGCTGGGACCTCAACTTCAGTCGGATCCGTGGCACTTTTTGGCTGCGGGGCTTCTTCGGTGAAAGGATCTTCTTGAACTGACGGTGTGTGAACATGCTCCAAAAATACGCCACTCGGGATGGCTTCTCTTTTGGAACCTATCTTTGCCAAGTCATCAGCTGCTTGGTTTTTCAGTCGGGGAACATGATGGAGCTCTAATCCCTCGAATTTCTTCTCCAGCTTTCTGACTGCATTGCAGTAACCAGTCATAGCTAGGCTTTTGACGTCCCACTCCTTCATCACTTGGTTAACCACCAAATCCGAGTCACCGTAGACCATGAGGCGCCGGACACCGAGTGAAATGGCCATACGCAACCCATACAAAAGTGCTTCGTATTCTACTTCGTTGTTGGAGGAGCCAAAGTGAATCTGGAGTACGTATCTGATCTTATCTCCTCGGGGAGAAACCAACACTACCCCGGCACCGGAACCATTCAGCATTTTAGAGCCATCAAAGAACATAGTCCAGTGCTCCGAGTGAACTTGAGTCGGTAACTGCTGTTTAGTCCACTCGGCGAGGAAATCTGCTATTGCTTGGGACTTGATAGCTTTCTTTGCCTCAAATCTGATATCAAGGGGAAGGAGTTCAATCGCCCATTTTGCCACTCGACCAGTTGCATCTCTGTTGTGTAGAATCTCTGATAAGGGGGCGTCGCTGACGACTGTGATGGTATGGTCAGAGAAGTAGTGAGCAACTTTCTTCGTGGTCATATAAATCCCATATACAAGCTTCTGATAATGAGGGTATCGTTGCTTTGATGGGGTCAGGACTTCGGAAATATAGTATACTGGGTGCTAAACTTTGAAGGTTTTCCCTTCTTCTTCCCGCTCGACCGTAAGTACTATACTGACGACTTGTCCCGTGGCTGCAATGTAAAGCAGCAAAGGCTCTTTGCTGATCGGGGCAGCAAGCACCGGCTGGGTGGAAAGCAGGGTTTTTAACTCTGCAAACGCTGCGTCAGCTTCAGGAGTCCACTCAAACTTGTCTGACTTCTTCATCAGTCGGTAAAGAGGCAATGCCTTCTCACCGAGACGAGAGATGAATCGACTTAAAGCGGCCAAGCAACCAGTAAGCTTCTGAACGTCGTGCATGCGCACAGGTCGTTTCATTCGGAGTATAGTGCCCACTTTCTCTGGGTTTGCATCGATTCCTCGTTCGGAAACGAGAAAACCGAGTAACTTTCCGCCAGGAACTCCGAATGCGCACTTGGATGGATTAAGCTTGATATCATACCTCCTGAGGTTGGCAAATGTTTCAGCGAGGTCAGTCAGCAGGTCGGAACCTTTCTGTGACTTGACCACAATGTCATCCATGTATGCTTCCACATTCTGACTGATTTGAGTGAGCAAACACTTCTGAATCATCCTCATGAATGTGGCTTCGGCATTCTTGAGGCCGAATGGCATGGTGACATAACAGAAGCACCCAAATGGGGTGATGAAAGCTGTCTTGATCTCATCAGGTCCATACAGACGGATATGATGGTATCCGGAATAGGCGTCTAAGAAAGACAGTCGCTCACATCCCACAGTCGAGTCGACTATTTGATCGATGCGGGGAAGAGGAAAATGATCCTTCGGGCAGGCCCGATTGATATGTTTAAAGTCAATGCACATGCGAAGTGAGTTGTCCTTTTTGGGGACGATGACCACATTGGCGAGCCACTCGGAGTGGTAAATCTCTCGGATAAACTCTGCTGCTAAGACCCGAGCCACCTCTTCGCCAATAGCCTTCCTTTTCTGGACGGCGGACCGTCGCAGATGTTCCTTGACAGGTTTTGCCTTTGAATCGACTCGCAGACGATGCTCAGCCAGCCCCCTGGGTACACCTGGCATGTCAGAAGGTTTCCATGCAAAGATGTCCCAGTTCTCACGGAGGAACTGGATGAGCGCTTCTTCCTATTTGGGGTCGAGTGTTGTGGAGATGTGAGTCGGAGCAGCGTTGGGGTCGGTCGGGTGGATGTGAACTGGTTTTGTCTCACCGAACGACTGAAATGCGGATTCCGTAGCGGGCTTCTTGGCTCGCAACAAATCACTCGGATCCGCATTCCTCTGGTGTTCCTGCCACTCTTCTGCCATCATATGAGCATCGGCGATCTTTGAGCCTTTCTGGAAGCACTCTTCTGCCTTCTTGCGATTACCAGTAACAGTGATGACGCCCTTAGGGCCAGGCATCTTCAATTTGAGGTACACGTAACATGGTCGAGCCATAAAACGTGCATAAGCTGGCCTACCCAAAATAGCGTGATAGGCACTCTGGAAGTCTACAACCTCAAACGTCAGCTTTTCTTTGCGGAAGTTCTTGGAATCACCAATAACCACATCGAGAGCAATCTGGCCGAGTGATGCGGCCTTCTTGCCAGGAATGACTCCATAGAAACTCATGTTGCTTGTGCTGAGTCTGGACATCGGAATGCCCATCCCTTTCACTGTCTCAGCGTACAGTATATTCAAACTACTGCCACCATCCATCAACACTTTAGTCAGTCGAGTGCCCTCAACGACTGGGTCGACCACTAGAGCTTGCCTCCCAGGGGTGGCTATGTGCGTCGGGTGATCAGACTGGTCGAATGTGATGGCTGTCTGAGACCACTTCAGATAATTGGGTGTTGCTGGAGCAACCATATTCACCTCTCGGTTTATAACTTTCAGTCGACTTTTGCTCTCAACATCAGCAAAAATCACCAGAGTAGAATTGACTTGAGGTTATTCCTCGTCACTATCTCCCTTGTCCTCAGCTTTGTCTGACTCCTTTTCCTTATCCTTGGGCTGTTTCGCCTGGAACTGCTGTATCAGAAGTCGACACTGTCGAGTGGTATGCTTCGGGTAAATGAAATTACCCTCTTCATCTTTCTTCGTGTGGATGTGACACGGCAGATCCATCACGTCATTTCCCTCTTTATCCTTCACTTTCTTGGGGTTCCAAGGTCCTTTGGGCTTTCCTTTGAACTTTCCTTGAGTCACGACCAAGGTTTCTCTAGGAGCAGCTGGCTCGGCTTTCCGCTTTTGCTTCCGACTGGAGTTCCCTCCTCCGGTTTCCTGGGCGACTGACTTGTGC
The DNA here is from genome assembly GCF_002162155.2 of Triticum dicoccoides. Lineage (NCBI taxonomy): Eukaryota > Viridiplantae > Streptophyta > Magnoliopsida > Poales > Poaceae > Triticum > Triticum dicoccoides. Next base: position 579,534,970 of record NC_041393.1, read on the forward strand.
TTGCCGCTCCGGAGCCGATCCTCTTCCTCACCATTGGCATATTTGGTGGCTATCTCCATCATTCGACTCAGAGACATGTCTCCGGTTCGAACAAATTTCAGGCTTAGCTCTTTGTACTTTACGCCTTCCTTGAAGGCGCAGACTGCCTGGTGATCAGATACATTCTCCACTGTGTGATGCAACGTGATCCATCTCTGGATGTAATCTCTCAGAGTCTCATTCGACTTCTGCACACAAGATTGCAACTCTGTCAGTCCTGCTGGTCACTTGCACGTTCCTTCGAACGTTCTGACAAACACTCGGGAGAGGTCCTCCCATGTGTAAATGCTGCTGGGTGTCAACTGATTTAGCCATGCTCTGGCTGACCCTTCCAACATAAGAGGCAGATGTTTCATGGCCACCTCATCATTTCCGCCGCCGATCTGGATAGCCACTCGGTAGTCTTCAAGCCAAGTATCGGGCTTAGACTCACCGTTGAACTTGCTGACTCCAGTCGCCAACCTGAAGTTGGGAGGAATCACTGCGGCTCGGATGGCTCTGCTAAAACACTCTGGTCCGGAGACATGCACTCGGCTGCTGGTGGGCACATCTCTGTCGTTGCCCTCTCTGTGAGCTCTGTTCTGGTCGACCAGACCTTGAATGATGATGGATCTCGCATCAAAGCCTGGTTCCCTGGGGTTGACTGGGATTCTTCGTCCGCCACTATGCTGGCGCCTATCATCCTGCCGTCGAGGCACATTGGATCCACCCCTTGGAGGAGGAGTGGGCGCTCGATGTCGATCGTTGCGATCTAATCGGTGATCATATTGCTCATGGTTCCTATACCGATAGTGCCGGTCACCACGCCCTTCACGCCTTTGGGGCGATCTAGGGCTATGAGCCGACTAGACCATATTCGCTGCCACAGATCTGCTGTGAATCCTATTCCGTGACTGCGATACAGCTGAATTCTGATCTCCTGCTTCCCGGAGCAAATCTCTGATCTGCATCAAGCCTCTGCCAGCCTCTGACTGGGAAGGCTGAATTGACTCTGCTATTCGGGCTGCAACTGCTAAGTTCTGAATCGGAGTTCGGTATACCTGAGTCCGAGGTGGGAAGAGCTAACGTCGACTGGAGTCAGGGACTCGTTGTCGCGCACGCTCGTCGAGTGCTCGCTGAAGGTTCTCCAGTCGAGTGCGCTCAGCCAAGTTGGCCAAGCGCGCGTCCTCCAAGGCGCGAGCCTCAGGGGTTTCTCCAATGATAGGAGTATGAAGGGCATCCATGTTCCGGCGGCGAAGTTCTTCCCTTTGCAGCGAATTGAGGGGCTCGGGAAGGTATTCCTCATGGGGATGCGACGGATTGCCTCCGCCGTTACCTTCCTCAGCGCCAGAAAAGCTGGGGGGACTGTGTGGTCCATTAACCATCAGGACCTCCACCGCTGGATCACTGCTGTCGCACTCAGATGCAGTCTCTGCGGAGCCAATCGACAGGTCGAACAGGCCATAGAGAGATTCGTCGGGCTCGATTGCCGCGACTTGGGCGGTGGTCGACTGGCGAGCCACCGCATGCCTCACCCACCGCTGAAGCCTCGACCGACCAGAGCGCTTGCGTGGTGGGAAGCTGGGAGGGAGGATGACACAAAAACCGGTCGATACTGGGTCGACGGTTGCCGCAGGAGGACACCGCGGACGCACGCGCGAAAGTGCGTCGCTCCGCGGACTGGGAGCGCGTCGACATCGAGCGGAGCCTCCTGAAGCCAGGCAGAGTCGTCGGCGATGAACGTGAGCGCGCCGAGACGGATCTCGCGGCCCTCGACCAAAACTCTGCCTGAAACCATGACGAAGGCGATCGAAAAAATTGCAACTTCTCCAATAAATCGCTAAGACACCTGCCCCACGGTGGGCGCCAACTGTCGTGGTTCTAAGTCTGACAGTAGTGTAGGGGGTACTAAAGGAGAGGCAAGATCCTAGCTATGGAGTAGTTGTTCACGCAAGTGTTTTACGAGTTCAGGCCCTTCTCAGAGGAAGTAACAACCCTACGTCTTGGTGCCCGAAGGCGGTCAACTGGATTATATGCGTGAGAGTTACAGGGGTGCGAACCCTTCTGCCAGTGGAGGGGGGTGGCTTATATAGGGGATGCCAAGACCCCAGCCAGCCCACATAGCAGAGGGTTTAAAGTACATTAAGGCCTGGCATTACTGGTAACGCCTTACATAAAGTGTCATCATGACCATAAAGACTACTTAATTACAGACCGTTTGGATACAGAGTAGATCTTGAACTCCTGGTGGTCGAGTGAGTCTTCATGGTCGAGTGTCTTCAAGTTCGTCGAGTGTCTTCCAGTCCGTCGAGTGGAGTCCCTCTAGGTCGACTGGAAGACGACTTCTTCTAAAGATGTCCTCGGGGAGGGTACCTTGGACAGGTCCATGACCCTACCCCAGGTACATGACTTCATCAATAGTCACATTGTCCCCCTTTTTCATTTTCTTTTTTTGGGCCTTTCTTTTTTTTGGCCTTTCATTTTTTTATTTGGCCTTTCTTTTGTTATTTGGCCTTTCTCTTTTTTTTTATAGGGGACAATGCTCTAATAATGATGATCATCACACTTCTATTTATTTACAACTCATGAATTACAACTCGATACTAGAACAAAATATGACTCTATATGAATGCCTCCGGAGGTGTACCGGGATATGCAATGAATCAAGAGCGAAATGTATGAATGAATTACGAAGGTGGCTTTGCCACAAATACGATGTCAACTACATGATCATGCAAAAGCAATATGACAATGATGAAACGTGTCATAATAAACGGAACGGTGGAAAGTTGCATGGCAATATATCTCGGAATGGCTATGGAAATGCCATAATAGGTAGGTATGGTGGATGTTTTGAGGAAGATATAAGGAGGTTTATGTGTGATAGAGCGCATCGTAGCACATGGTTTGAATGCACCGGCGAAGTTTGCACCAACTCTCAAGGTTAGAAAGGGCAATGCGTGGTACCGTAGAGGCTAGTAATGATGGAAGGGTAAGAGTGTGTAGAATCCATGGACTCACATTAGTCATAAAGAAGTCATATACTTATTGCAAAAGTTTTATTAGCCCTCGAAGCAAAGTACTACTATGCATGCTCCTAGAGGAAGGGTTGGTAGGAGTTAACCATCGCGCGATCCCAACCTCCACTCATAAGGAAGGCAATCAAAAGAGCATCCCATGCTACAAATTTGTTACACAACTTTTACCATACGTGCATGCTACGGGACTTGCCAACTTCAACACAAGTATTTCTCAATTTAATAATTACCCAACTAGCATGACTCTAATATTACCACCTCTATATCTCAAAACAATTATCAAGCATCAAATTGATCCTAGCATCCAATTCACTTTCTATGATAGTTTTTATTATACCCAACTTGGATGCCCATCATTCTAGGACCAATTTTATAACCATAGCAAATACCATGCTGTTCTATAAGTGATGCATGAGAGATCAATAATTTCTACAAAATAAAACCACCGGCGTGCTCTAAAAAGATATAAGTGAAGCACTAGAGCAAAATTGTGTAGCTCAAAAGATATAAGTGAAGCACATAGAGTATTCTAATAAATTCCAATTCATGTGTGTCTCTCCCAAAAGGCGTGTACAGCAAAGATGATTGTGGTAAACTACAAAGCAAAGACTCAAATCATACAAGACGCTCCAAGCAAAACACATATCATGTGGTGAATAAAAATATAGCTCCAAGTAAAGTTACCGATAGACGAAGATGATAGAGGGGATGCCATCCGGGGCATCCCCAAGCTTAGGATCTTGGTTGTCCTTTAATATTACCTTGGGGTGCCTTGGGCATCCCCAAGCTTAGGATCTTGCCACTCCTTATTCCATAGTCCATCGAATCTTTACCCAAAACTTGAAAACTTCACAACACAAAACTCAACAGAAAACTCGTAAGCTCCGTTAGTATAAGAAAATAAATCACCACTTAGGTACTATTGTGAACTCATTATAAATTCATATTGGTGTAATATCTACTGTATTCCAACTTTTATATGGTTCATACCCTCCGATACTACTCATAGATTCATCAAAATAAGCAAACAACACATAGAAAACAGAATCTGTCAAAAATAGAACAGTCTGTAGTAATCTGTAACTCTCGAATACTTAATATAACTCCAAAAATCCTACCAAATTAGGAAAAGCTGAGAAATTTGTGTTCCAATCCAGAGCAAAACGAATCAGATCAAAAGCACGTTTCTGTGAATTAGTAAAACTAATTTACTGGGTGCAAAAGTTTCTGATTTTCAGCAGGATCAACACAACTATCACCGAAAGCTATCCTAAAGGTCTTACTTGACACTTTTTTGAAACAAAAGCTATAAAACATGATTACTACAGTAGCATAATCATATGGTCACAAAAACAGTAAGGGTAAATATTGGGTTGTCTCTCAACAAGCATTTTTCTTTAATGCCTTTTAGCTAGGCATGATGATGACAATGATGCTCACATAAAAGATAAGAATTGAAACATAATGGGAGCATCAGGAAGCATATGACTAGCACATCTAAGTCTAACCCACTTCCTATGCATAGGGATTTTGTGAGCAAAAAACTTATGGGAACAATAATCAACTAGCATAGGAAGGAAAAACAAGCATAACTTCAAGATTTTAAGCACATATAGAGGAAACTTGATATTATTGCAATTCCTACAAGCATATATTCCTCCCTCATAATAATTTTCAGTAGCATCACGAATGATGTCGGGGGGATGAACCCCAGGCAGGCAACGGAACCCGGATCTATTTCAAAACAGCGGGGCCCGCATCGCCCCGCAAACCGGCGTGCGCCAGGCCGGGTCGCTTGACCCGGCAAGGCGCGCAACCCGGCCAAGACCCTCGACTCGGCAAGGTACGTCAACCCGGCCGCAGCGGATGGCGCAAGGCAACTCAACCCGGCGCAATCTTGGCTTCCCCAGCAAGCCAACCCACCCGTGGCATCCACGGCAACCCAGCCATAGGTCAGCTCCCGTCCCATCCAGGCCGTACAATGGGACGAGACCTCAATCACTGATGACCAAGACTACAACGCCCCCGCCCATGCCCGTGGTCAGCCAGAGCGTGGCAACAGTGCCCCTTACCTACCCGCTGACCAGGGCTGGCACGACAACAGTGTTCCCGCCCTCACCGCTGACGACAGCTAGCGGCGGCCTGACGGAGAACACTGTGTGTGGCTCGACTCGGCCACGCCATGAAGATCGACAAGACGGCACACAGTCCCCCTAGGCATGCGGGGCCCGCACCTAGGGGAACCCGACGAACCACAAGCCCTCGAGCGGGACCCAGCCCGGTACCCTGGACACCGACAATATGGACCCACCGACTCGGCATATTACCATTGTAACCCTGGGTGGGTTGATCTATAAAACCCCCAGGAGTCCACGCCTACAGAGGCATGATATGTAAGATCCCCGACATGCAAAGCCACACCAGATAGGACTAGCCACTACATAGCCACACCAGAGGGAAGGAGCAGCCCGAGCCTTGGCCAGTCTCCTTCCTCCTCCATACAGCTCCAGGAGCGACATTGTACTATCGACCACCCAACTAAACTCGGCAGGACTAGAGGTGTTATCTCCCCGGAGAGCCCCGATCCTGGGTATGTCTGGCGTCCCGCGCCCGCGCATATCAACCTCGCCTCCGAAGCCCACCAGCGCCCTCGAGCCTTCTCCTCTCTTTAGCCATCCCTTGGCATCTGCCATGCGCCCACCATGATAGTTGGCGCCCACTGTGGGGCAGCTCGAGGAGCTGGCCGGAAGCATGGTTTGGACGGGGCCCGTCTCCTATTCCGACGAGTCCGTCGCTCTGGCGGACGACATCATCGGCACGCTTGCCGCCTCCTTCACCGTGCTACACATCTCCGACGCGCTCGCGGCCGACAAGTACCCTAGTGGGGTGCTCAGCTAGTCCGACTCCCCGCTCTCTCTCAGCGGCGGATTCACTGCCGGGGCGATGGACGCTCACGTAGAGGTCTTCGTCACCGGCGATGGCGCCTCTTCCTCGTCGATCAAGGCGAGAAGAGCCGCCGAAGCCACGGCCGCCACGGCACAGACGGAGCCGTCCAACCCACTGCACGTCGCGATGCAGAGCCTCCGCATCCCCATCGGCACCGACGTCGATGCCACCAACGTCGCTGAAGCCCGAACCCAGCTCGAGGATAGACGCCAGCAAATGCTGGACCTGTCCGAGACACTGGCCGCCACCAGGCGCCGCTTGGAAGCTGCTCAGATGGAGCACGACAGCTCCCATGGATTCTCGCCCGCCGCAGCCGAGCCAAGCCGGGTCGCCGATACTCGCACCCGGGGAGGAGCGATCGGCCGGGCCTTCCGCGCCGTCTGGACCGTCTACGAGACCCCATTCAAGAACATGCGCACTGCGGAGGCAGCCGCGGTCGGCCTCGACCAACTCACGGGCGAGGAGCTCAAGGAGCGCATCGGGCGGATGCACGAGCTCCTCCACGCTGCGAACACCCAGCAGGATCGCCTCAACCAGCTGGCTAAGCCGGCGGGTTCCGGCTCCGCCCGCCTTGGCGGACTCAGCGAACTCCAACACACGGCCTCTTCGCCGTCCGGCGAGGCGCACTCCGGCCAAGGCCGGACCCGGCGCAACCCGGCCGGCACCACCGCCGACGCTCTGGGCAACGAGCCCGCCCCAGAGACCCAGCACGGACCCGGCCAGCCTGGCCGGCGTTCGGCTCCAGCCGACCCGGCCCCTCGGGGCCTGGCCGCCAGTCGACTTGGCCCGCGCGCCATCGACGACACCGACGCGCGCCACCGCCTCGATTAGCTCGCTCGCTCCACGAAGGTGGAGGAGAGCGGCGCTATCGGGCCGGCGTGTTTCGGCCCATGCATCCGGGAGGAGCCCTTCCTCAAGTGCTTCGTGCTTCCCCGCGACACCCCCAAGTACAATGCGACCATGAAGCCAGAAGACTGGCTCACCGACTACACCACGGCCATTGGCATCACCAGTGCCAATCATCGTCTCGCTGTGCGCTACGCACCGCTCATGCTCCAAGGATTGGCTCGCACATGGTTGAACAGCCTGCCGATGGGCAGCATCAACGCATGGGTCGATTTCGAGGAAGCATTTGTCCGCAACTTCACGGGGACGTACAAGCGACCCGGTCGCCCCAGTCAGCTCGCCATGTGCGTGAAGGGGCCGACGGAGACCGGCCGCGAGTACCTTGCACGCTGGACCGAGCTCCGGAACAGCTGTGAGGGCGTCCATGAAGTCCAGGCGATCCAATACTTCATCAGCGGGTGCCGAGACGGCACCCTCCTCGAGCACAAGCTTCTACACTCCGAGCCGGCCACCATGGCCGCACTCATGGTGACAGCGGACAAGTACGCCAACACCGACTCCGCCATGAAGATCCAGGTGGCGCTGGACGAGGCCGGCAAGGCGAAGCCGCTCCCTCCACAGAAGTCGGCCGGCGAAGGCAGCCGGCAGCAGCACCACCAGAACAACAAGCGCAAGGCCGAGAAGCCGGCGCAATGTCACGACAACCGGCTCATTGCAGCCGCCGAGCCCGCGGCGGACCCGGCAGCGAAGCACCGGCAAACCGGCAAGATGGCATGGCAACCCGCCATGAGCTTTGAAGAGATGCTCGACGCCCGATGCAAGCACCACAGCAGCGCAAGACCCTCCATGCACATGCTTCGACAGTGCGCCATCACCAAGCGCATCATGAGGGGTGACGTCCCGCCTCCTCAGGCTCCGGCTCTGGCTCCGGGCGCGGGGCAGCCGCCTCTGCCTCGGGCGCTGCCTCCCGCCGGCGACGCGATGCGGAACGACGCCTACCGGACCAGAACGCGGCCTACGTCGTCTTCACCAGCCTCGGCGATGACAAACGCAGCGAGCGCCTCCACCGGCAGGAGGTGAACACCGTCATTCCAGCCAAGACGAATTTCATGCATTGGTTGGAGCGCCCGATCACCTGGACCCAGGAGGATCACCCATCAGTCATGCCGAGTCCAGGTGGATACGCCCTCGTCCTCAACCCTACAATCATCGCGCGGCGCACCTGCAAGTTCTCCCGAGTCCTCATCAACGGCGGCAGCAGCATCAACATCCTCTACCGCGACACGGTGACCAAGCTCGGCCTCAAGGCCGAGGACCTGGAGCCAACCCGGACCATCTTCCACGGCATCGTATCCGGCCTCTCCTGTTCACCCATTGACCGGGTCCGGCTCGACGTCCTGTTCGGCGACAACAGCCACTTCCGACGCGAACCAATCTGGTTCGAGGTGGTGGATCTGTCCAGCGCGTACCATGTGCTGCTGGGCCGGCCCACGCTCGCCAAATTCATGGCGGTTCCCCACTATGCATACCTGAAGATGAAGATGCCGGGTCCCAAGGGCCTCATTACCGTCACCGGTGACTACCGCAAGTCTCTGGAGTGCGCCCGAGATGGCGCCAAGCTGGCCGAGTCGCTGGTCATTGACGAGGAGCGGCGCCAGCTCGATCGGATCGTCGCCCTGGCCGGCGAGGTCTCCAACATGTCGATACCGACCCTGGACCCGGCCGATGAGGCCGCCTTCAAGCCCTCCAAGGAAACCAAGAAAGTGAAGCTTAACCCAGAAGACCCCAGCTGCAGCAAGTACGTTGTCGTAGGCGCCCGCCTCGACAACAAATAGGAAGGCGAGCTCGTCGACTTCCTCCGTGAGAATCGGGATATCTTCGCATGGACTCCCAAAGACATGCCGGGTATCCCAAGGAAATACGCTGAGCACAAAGTCCATGTCCGCAAGGACGCCAAGCCTGTCCGTCAACCCCTCCATCGATTTTCCGAAGAGAAGAGAAGAACCATTGGTGAAGAGGTCGCCAAGCTCTTGGCGGCCGGCTTCATAATGGAAGTATTTCACCCCGAGTGGCTGGCCAACCCAGTCCCCATCCCGAAGAAGAACAAGACCTGGCGCATGTGTATCGACTACACCAGCCTCAACAAGGCCTGTCCCAAGGATCCGTTCGCCCTCCCACGGACCGACCAAGTCATCGACTCGACCGCCGGGTGTGAGCTGCTGTCCTTCCTGGACGCCTACTCTGGCTATCACCAGATCAAGCTGGACCCGGCCGATGCCTTGAAGACGTCCTTCGTCACGCCCTTCGGAGCATACTGCTACATCACCATGTCGTTCGGGTTGAAGAACATCGACGCCACCTTCCAACGCTGCATGCAGAAATGCCTGCTTCCGCAACTCAGCAAGAACATCCACGTATACGTGGACAATATCATGGTGAAGACCAAGCAGCACCTCATGCTCCTCGACGATCTGAAGGAAACATTCGCCAACCTCCGCGAATACAAGGTCAAGCTCAACCCGGAAAAGTGCGTCTTCGGTGTCCCAGCCGGAAAGCTCCTCGGTTTCCTTGTTTCGGAACGCGGCATCAAGGCAGACCCAGAGAAGATCAAGGCCATCGAGCGCATGTGCAAGCCAACCCGGCTGCGTGATGTCCAGAAGTTCACAGGCTGCCTGGCCTCAGTCAGCTGGTTCCTAAGCTGGCTGGGCGAGAAGGCATTGCCCCTATACCAGCTAATGAAGAAAACAAGCCCGTTCGAGTGGAACGGCAAGGCGGACGAAGCCTTCCAAGACCTCAAGCGCATGCTCTCCACCACACCCATCCTGGCCGCACCAACCGACAAGGAGCCGCTGTTGCTCTACATAGCCACGACCTCGCGGGCGGTCAGCACGGTGCTGGTGGTCGAGTGACCGAAGAAGGGCAAGATCCAGGCCGTCCAGCGTCCGGTCTACTATCTGAGCGAAGTGCTCTCCACCTCCAAGCAGAACTACCCGCACTACCAGAAGATGTGTGACAGCGTGTACCTCACTGCCAAGAAGCTGAAGCAGTACTTTCAAGAACATGCCGTCACTGTCGTCAACATGGTGCCTATCGGAGAAATCATCAGGTGCCAGGACGCCTCCGGCCGGGTCGCCAAGTGGGCGATCCAGCTAGCCGGCCACACCATCCTTTATGAGCCCCGCACCACGATCAAGTCTCAGGCCCTGGCCGATTTCCTCGTCGACTGGACCGAGACCCAGTACATCCGCCGCCTCCCGACTCGACGCATTGGTGCATGCACTTCAACGGGTCCAAGATGCGACTCGGCTTAGGGGCCGGCATCGTACTGTCATCTCCGAAGGGTGTGTCGGGGGTTGGATACGACATATGCCAAATGATGGCTAATCATGGTGGGAGCGAGTAGAACGTCGCCGGTGCCCGGAAGCGGGATGAGGCGAAGACATGCACGCTGGCGGATCTTACCCAGCTTCAGGGCTCTCCGTGGAGATAACACCCCTACTGCTGCTCTGCCGGGTCTCCGCATAGTCACTATGGCAAAGTGAGTACAATGGTGCTCCTGGAGCTGTTTCTGGGGGTAGGAGAGGGCAGGGCTAGCTCTCTCCTTCCTATGTTCTGAGGTCTAGTGCTATCTGGGTTCGAACCCTTTGCATGGGCTCTCCTGGGGGTTTATATAGGCCTACCCCCAGGGGTACAATGGTAATCCGGTCGGGCGTGGGTCCCGGCCATCTGTCTCTCAGGCCGTCGTCTTCTCCGCCGACTATTGGGGCCCACCGACTGGCGGGCCCCGCGGACAGGCCTAGTACTGTAGCGGTGCTTCTGATGACGCTGGCTTGGTCATGAGGTCATGGCAACAGTGCTGCCGCCTGGCGTGCGTTTACTATCGCCATTCCCCATCTTGTCTGATTAATGGCGCGCGGGGCCCGAGGGAGGGGCCGGCCGATTCCAGGGGGCAGAATCCCATGGGTCCGTCTTCAGGGCGCGCTCGCTGTCTTCTGTCTACCTGCTGACAGGCGGTCCCGCCGTCCCTGGGTCGTCCACGCAGGCGTCATGGGCGCAGCGCGTCGCCCACCAATGCCGAGGTTAGGGCCGTCATGGCAACAGTGCTGCGCCACGATGGAGATCTCCAGCGATATGGCGTACTGTAGCCATGCTGGTCCTTCGTGGGTAGGGTGGAGACGGCCACGCTGCGACCGTCCCCAGCCCTGTCCACCGCGGCGAAGGCAGGGGGTGGTTGGAGTCGCGAGCCGACTACCTTCAGCCGGCTTCTCTGGAAGTCGTCAGCTGAGAGTCGGCTTGTCTTGGAGTCGGTTCTGGGACTTGGCATATCTGGGAGTCGGCTCTGGGACTCGGCAGATCTTGGAGTCGGTTCTGGGACTCGGCATATCTGGGAGTCGGCTCTGGGACTCGGCAGATCTTGGAGTCGGTTCTGGGACTCGGCAGATCTTGGAGTCGTTCTGGGACTCAGCAGATCTTGGAGTCGGTTCTGGGATTCGGCTTGAGGGGCGCAGCCAGTCCCGATGTCTTGAAAGGTTCTAGGGATCGGGTTGGCCTACCCGTGGCCCATTACTCCGACAGTAGTCCCCGAAGCTGGTGAGGATCCGCGGATACTGCGTCGTGGGGCTTCAACAGTTTCATTCCTCTGGTGGTGGAATCTGGGCTTCGCTTGCCGTCTTCCTTCTGGCCGACTACCCAGAGTCGAACTCGCAGAGGTCCATCTTGCTTCCTAAGGAGTTCGAACATCGCGGCGGGAAACTAGGCGGCGTGCGTGATACGCTTCCCCGTGGTTGCCCGTCGCTGCCCCGTCGCTCGGTGCCACGCGGCGAGGTCAGTCTGCCTACCCACGCGCGCGACAGGAGATGTCGTCAGGTGGGGCCTGCCACTACCGTGCCTCGGTATCCGAACGGATCCGTTGCGGCCATGCGGACGGTTGGGTTTCCCAGGTAGTTACTGCGTGCAGTAACTTCGTGGGGTAAATCGTGGGGCGGGGCATGGGGTCCCGTGCGCAGTTAATCCCACGCCCACACCATCGGCTTCTCAGCCCATGAGGCTATAAGTAGGCGGGGGGAGAGGAGCGGTGAAGCACGCGCGCCCACCTTCCCTGCTCCCCCGCCTCCTCCTGCCTCCTCTGCTTCCTGTCTCCTTCTCGCCGCCGTCGTGCTGCTCCACGCCGTGCCCGCCACGATGAGCTCCTCCTCTGCTGCCGCGGATCCCGCCGTGCACTCCGGCGTGTGGGACGGCTCCGACGTGGACGACGACCTCATCGAGTTCCTTCGCAGGACGCGCCGCCTCCCCGGTGCAAATCTCGTGCGAGCCCGCGCCACGCCGGCAGGGGAGATACTGCCGGCGCCGGAGGAGGGCGAGCAGGTCATTTTCCGCTCGCACCTCATGCGTGGCCTGGGGTTGCTGGCGAGTGGCTTCTTTCGCTCCTTCTTGGAGCTCCACGGGCTCCAGGCACACCACCTCACGCCGAACACGGTGGTGCCGCTGGCTGCCTTCGCCACCCTGTGCGAGGGCTTACTCAGTGTTCTCCCCACCATTGAGCTGTGGGGGAATTCTTTCAATCCAAGCTCGACACGCATGTCGCCGGCGTGCCGGCCCAGTGCGGCGCCTTCATCGCGATGCGGCGAACGACAGCCGACAATCCATTTCCCTCCATCCCACTGATTAAGTCGGTGAGGATGTGGCAGCAGTCTTATTTCTACGTGAAGAGCGTCGCCCCAGACGGCGACTGGGTCAATCTGCCGCCCTATGAAGTCGATGCACCGGCTGGGAGGCTGCCCAGTTGGTCCCACCGAGTCAAGACGCTGACTCCCGCCGGAGCCGCCGTCGTAGCGCGACTCCGAGTTCTGACGCAGTCGGAGGGCCTGGTTGGAGCCGACTTGCTGGCCGCCTTCGTGGCGCGCCGAGTCCTCCCTCTCCAAGGCCGGCCTCATCTGATCAGTCAGATGAGCGACCACCGGGACCCGAGTCGGATGTGCACCAGGGACATGCCCCGTGCGGAAGTGGCGAACATGGTGAACCACATCGCGAACTGTGAGCTCGCGGCGGACTGGCAGTTCGGCAAGGAGCCGTACTCACGCGCTAACCCTCCTTCGGCGGTAAGTCGCATCTCTTGTTGCTCTATTTTCTTTGTAGCTGAATCCGACTTCTGATCCTTTTGGTTTCTTTGAGTCAGAATCCCCTCATTCTGCCTGCAGCCGGTGTCGAAAGACCGCCCCGCGAGTTCGTCCCCGACCGGGCGGAGAGCAATGTCGACGACCCCGACTTGGGGGCGGCGGCGATGGAGGCCGACGCCGAAGGCGGAGGCGGGGGAGCGGGAAGCGGCTTCAGGCCCTCGGCCACCTTCGCCGACTGGCCTGAAGATGACTTCGAAGGGGAAGTCACCCCACGCCGTCAGCCAAGGGTTGGCCCGCCGGATGCGAGTTCCTCCGTCGGCCAAGGCGGCGCGAAGAGGCGCCACGCCGGGCCGAGTCACTCGGCGGCAAGCCGAAGAAGCTCAAGGGGGCGGACGCCGCGACCAAACGGGAGGAGGCGGCCGCGAAAGCCAACCGCTTCTGCAAGGAAGTGAAGAGGCCGCCATTAATCTCTGCGTAAGTGCTTCTGTCTTTGCCTTATTTTCTTTTGGTGAATTCTGTCCGAGTCTTTTACACCCCCTCCTTATTTCAGGGCTCCTCTTACCCTTGAGAGGTTCGCCGCCCCCTCCGTCATGGGGTCGGCGGAGACGTCCGCCAACACTCGGCGGGTTGACCCCGCCGCCGACCTCCGGGAGGCGACGGAGCGAAACGTGCGGGAGAAGTGCTACGAGGAGGAGGCCGACCGCCTGGAGAAAGCGGAGGTCGAGAAGGCGGCGGCCTCCGCCGAGAAAAAACTCGAAGAGGCCGAAGCCGCCGCCACAGCAAGTCGGCAAGCCGAGGAGGCCGCGCGCTGCCAGTCAGCGTTGTTCGTCCACCGCTTTCCTCCGCGCCGCCGCCCCCGGAATTCACAGGGTAGACTGGAGAAGCCGACGCCGAGAACCCCGTCGTGGAGAAGGAAAGCGGCAAGGCCTCCATGTCGGACACGCTCGTGCCTCCACCGCCGCCTCCGCCGCCATCTGGGAGCGCGCGTGGAGAACAGCCGGCGGGCCCGCCGGTGCCGCCGACTGCGGACGAGTCCGAGCCGCCAGCTCGGCAATCCCAGACGCCGAGGCGACGAGCACCGCACCCGTTGGGTGGTTGCACGGAGGCGGCACAGGGCCGCTGAACCAAGCGCTTCTGGACGTCTAGGCGAAGCTGTGAGCTGAAGGCGATGCCCTTCAAAACTGCACCAGGGCGCATATGGCCGCGCGAACGGCCGTCCGAGTATGTCTCCCTCTTTTGATTCTTGTTTTTCTTGTTCTTCTCTGTGGGGGCGCGCCAGCGCACCCACTGGGTGTAGTCCCCGAGTTTCGGGCCGGCTGCTGAGCAGGCGGTTCGGAACTCCCTTTGGCGAGTTCCAAATAATTAACTTCGTTTGAAATGCTTGTTATAGGAGTATCACAACCTCCGTGCTACTGCCTTCAACCGCAACGTTGAGGAGCTGGGCAGGCGGACCGCCGACTTGTCAGAGAGCCGGAGTGAGTCCTTCTTCATTTTTGCAGAGGCGCGCTGGCGCACCCGCGGGCTGTAGTCCCCGAGATTCGGGCCGACTGCTAAGCAGTCGGGCCGGATCTTCTCAGCGACTTTCTTTGTTGATGACTTATCGTCTTTTTTCTTTTTCTTCTTCAGGGGCCAATGCCACTCTTCAGCAGCAGCTGGGCGAGGCCAACACCGCCTTGCGCGCCAAGGGGGAGGAGTGCAGCAAGCTCGTCACGGAGCGTGATCTGCTGGCTGCGCAGCTGGCGGAGCAGAAGGAGCTGCTCAAGAAGGCGCAGGAGGAGGCAGATAAGAAAGAGACTGCGCTCATGGCCGAGTTCGAGAGCGAGCGCTCCTCCTGGACCGACAGGGAGGCGCAGCTGACTTCCGGCTTCCATGAGATCGAGAGCATCGTCGATGGTGAGTTTCTTGGTTTCCTTTGAGCCCCCGACTGTGGGTCGGGCCGACTTTTGACTCTAACTTGTTTTTCTTTTTCATCTTTGCAGACTTCTTCCCTGGCCACTCGCAGGCAGTCACACAGGCCATCGAGGCTGATTGCGAGGCACGGAGGGCAGATGGCGCGGAGATCGCTGCTAACGCCCCCCTAACCATCGACGAACAGCTTCTGAGCATCGAGGCCCGTCTTTGGCCAGCCCATCGGTTGATGCGCCGGCTTCAGCGTGCCGGCGCCCAGGCGGTTGCCACTTTGTGGCCAGAGGCGCCAGTTCTGCACTGCCAGTCGGACTGCCGACTGGCTGGAGGTCGCAGTCGGCCATCTTGAAGCCTGGAAGGGTTCCTCGGCCCGGGCCGGAGCGCGCCGGGCCTTGGAATTTGTCAAGGCGTGGTATCCGAGGTTGGACCTGGACCGGCTAGCCGCGTTCCGGTCAGAGGCCCAGGCGGAGCTGGTGGCTGTGGAGGGCGCCCTCATCGAGCGTGCAGCGGCGATTGCCGACTACACGGACACGAGCGTCTTCGTCCCTGAGCGGGTTGCAGGCGGCGAGGAGGTGCCGCCGGAGTGGTTCGGATGAATCCGGACTACGACGAAGACTCGACAGAAGTGATTGGCTCCAGCCCCGAGGAGGAAGACGAGGCGGAGGACGAAGGCGAGACGGAGGTGCCAGAAGACGGAGCGGGCGACCAGCCTCAGCTCGACCGCGCCTCCAGCAATGAGCCGCGTCCGGAGAAGGTGACTGCCGCCAGAGGCGATCAAACCGAGACCGCCCAGCCGGCCGCCCTGGCGCCTGACACCGCCGTCTCCTCCAATCCTCCGAACCCGGCTGCCACCTCCTAGGCTGCCGTCTTTGCCTCTCCTTTATCTGTCTTAGTAATCTTTTGAAAATCTTTGTTAGATTCGAACAATTCCACCCTCGGGGTGTATCTTGAACTTCTACTTGAAGATTTGGCCAAGGGCCTATGTAAATATTTATCCGAGTTCTATCTTTCCTTGCTCATTGCCCTTTTGGCTTTTCCCTTTGCCGCATTCCCTTAGTCGCTGCCTTGCCAGTCGGACAACCGCTCTGCGGACTGTCGCTGGATCAAATGCTTGGCAACTTTGGGAAGGCAAGTACTCGGCCATTTTAGAGTCTCTTTAACAAGTTGGATAGAAATGGGCAAGCCGACTACTAAAGAGTCGGCTGTCCTTAATAGAGGCTGGTAGAAAGCGGCAAGCCGACTACTCATGAGTCGCCTTTTTGTTTCAAAAATGCTGGAGGCCGTCTTACGCTATGTTCGTGCTTTGGGTCCTTAGCCATTTTTCGTGTGGGCGCTCGTTCTTCCTCACTCCTGCCAACCAAACAGTCGCTCTACGAGTTGCGGCTTTGTTAGGAGACGGATTAGGCACCGCACACTACTTGTCTGACTGCCGAAAGCACCTCATAGCGCGAGGCGGCGAGTCCCCGTGCCGACTAGTCGGGCCCGGTGCCAAGCGGCATTAACAAGGAGTAATATACTCGAAGGCATAATTCTTATCATACAGATAACAAAAGAAGGTAGTCCCCGAGCTCGTCTCGGGGGGCCCAAAGTCTTGGTACTTTAATACAAAGGGTAGCGTGATACATACTGCTTCAACTATAAAATCTTTGGAGAAGATTTGCATTCCACGGGCGTTCTGTCTCTTTGCCGGAGTCGTCCCTTTTGTGTGCTCGGGGCTTCTGAGCGCCAATCAGGTAGTAGGAGTCGTTTCCCAGCACCTTGCTGACAATGAAGGGGCCCTCCCAAGGTGCCGACAGCTTGTGCTGGACGGCTATTCGCTGGATCAGTCGGAGCACAAGGTCGCCCTCTTGGAAAGATCTTGGCCTGACCTTCCTATTGTAGTATCGGTGCAGACTCTGCTGGTAGATGCTAGATCGGCTGAGTGCCAACAACCGGCCCTCTTCCAGCAGATCGACGCCGTCTTGACATGCTTCTTCTGCTTCTTCCTTGGTGTACATGGTGACTCGCAGGGAGTCGAACTCTATGTCCGTCGTGATGACGGCTTCGGCACCGTAGACGAGGAAGAAAGGTGTGAAGCTGGCTGACTTGTTTGGAGTCGTGCGCAGACTCCAGAGGACGGCTGGCAATTCGTCAAGCCAACAGCCGGCCGAACGCTCCAGTGGTTCGACCAGTTGAGGCTTTATGCCAGAAAGGATGAGGCCATTTGCTCGCTCTACCTGGCTGTTTGACTGCGGATGGGCAACGGATGCTAAGTCGAGTCGGATGCCCTGAGTCACGCAAAAATGGGCCAAGGCACCTTTGGCAAAATTTGTGCCGTTGTCAGTGATGATGCTGTGTGGTATGCCATACCAAGTCGTGATGTCGGCGATGAAGGTCATGACAGTCGGACCATTCAACTTCTTGATGGGCTTCACTTCTATCCACTTGGTGAACTTGTCCACCGCGACAAGTAAGTGAGTTAGGCCGCCTCGTGCTGTTTTGAATGGTCCCACCATGTCCAGGCCCCAAACCGCAAAGGGCCAGGCAATGGGGATAGTCTTGAGTGCGGAAGCCGGCTGATGTGGCTTGGAGCGGAACATCTAGCATCCCTTGCACTTTTGGACTAACTCTTTGGCCTCTTCCAGGGCAGTTGGCCAGAAGAAACCGTGTCAGAAGGCTTTGGTGATGAGTGCTCTTGAGGCCGCATGGTGGCCGCACTCGCCTTCATGAATGTCTCTGAGTATTGCTTGGCCTTGCTCTGGCTCGACGCAGCGCTGGAAGACTCCAGTGACACTGCGCCTGACCAGCTCTCTGTTGACTATGGTGTAGGCTGCCGCTCGGCGTTGCACTTGCCGAGCCAAGATTTCGTCAGTTGGCAGCTCTCTGTTTACTAGGAACTTAAGGATGGGCTGGGCCCATGAGGGTGCTGCTATTTCTTCAATTGCCACTATTGCGACTTGGACAAGGGCGGCTGGGCTGGGAGGCGGCGGGTTGGAGTCCACAGCTGCTTGCTGACTTGACGAAGTCCCCAGGCCGACTGGAGCAGTCCCCGGGCCGAGCTCTGGAGTCTTTGGCATGGTTGCCGCAGTCCTCGGGCCGGGTTCTGAAGTCCCCGGGACGGCTTTGACTGTGGCTTTCTTGGAGTCGGATCCGACTTCTTCGGGTGGTGAGGGCACAAAAATTTAGTCTGATTCTGGTGACGGCTTGATAGACGGCTTGAGGAGGCGCCGAAGGGCGATGCCGGATGGTATTGCTTGGTGGGTGGAGCCAATTCGTGCCAAGGAGTATGCTTGGTCGTTGTCGTTCCTTGGCACGTGGAGGAACTCGCACCCCTCGAAGTATCCGCTGAGTTGCTGCACAAGGAAACGGTAGCTTGCCATGTTTGCGTCCTTGGCGTCCCAGTCGCCAGATGATTGCTGGACCACCAAGTCGGAGTCGCCATAACATAGGATCCGGCGAATGCCGAGTTCTTTGGCAAGCCGGAGCCCGTGGATGAGCGCCTCGTACTTGACCACGTTGTTGGAGGCGGCGAAATGGATCTACAACGCGTATCTGAGCTTGTCGCCCTTGGGGGAAGTGAGGACGACGCCGGCTCCCAGGCTGGTGCACATCTTGGAGCCATCGAAGTGCATCCGCCAATGGGTGGAGTCGGGCACTGGTGGCAGATACTGGGTCTCGGCCCAATCGACGAGGAAGTCAGCCAGTGCTTGCGACTTGATTGCGGTGCGGTGCTCGTAGTAGATGGTGTAGGGGGCCAGGTCGATGGCCCATTTGGCCACTCGGCGAGAAGCATCTCGGCTTCCGATGATCTCGGCTAGTGGGGATGTGCAGACCACAGTGATTGGATGCTCCTAGAAGTAAGTCTTCAATTTCTTGGCAGCAAAATGCACGCTGTAGCACATCTTCTGGTAGTGGGGGTAGTTCTGCTTGGAGGCCGACAGTACCTCGCTCAGGTAATATACCGGTCTCTGGACAGGTAGCGCCTTGCCTTCCTCCTTGCGCTCGACTACAATGACTGTGCTGACCACACGGCTGGTGGCGGCAATGTATAGGAGCATGGGCTCTTTGGGAGTCGGAGCCGCCAGCACAGGGGGAGTAGTCAACATTTTCTTCAGCTGGAGAAAGGCCTCGTCCGCCTTGGGAGTCCATTCAAAAAAGGTTGTCTTCTTCATGAGCTGATACAAGGGGAGAGCCTTCTCGCCCAGTCGACTGATAAATCGGCTGATGGACGCCAAACAGCCGATGAACTTCTGCACATCTAACAGTCGTCTGGGTGCTTCCATCCTCTCGATGGCCTTGATCTTCACATGGTTGCACTCTATGCCGCGTTCAGAGACCAGGAAAACAAGGAGCTGGCCGGGTGGTACTCCGGAGACGCACTTCTCGGGGTTGAGCTTGATCTGGAATCGGCGCAGGTTCTCAAAGGTTTCCTTGAGGTCTTCCAACAGAGTTCCATGTTTCTCCGTCTTCACCACCACGTCATCTACGTAGACGTGGGCATTTCTGCCGAGTTGCTTGAGGAGGCACTTCTGCATGCAACGCTGAAAGGTGGCGCCGGCATTCCTCAAGCCGAATGTCATGGTCAGGTAGCAGAAGGCACCAAACGGCGTGATGAAGGCGGTCTTTAGTCTGTCAGCCGGGTTCAACTTGATCTGGTGATATCCAGAATATGCATCTAAGAAACTCAACAGCTCGCATCCGGCTGTGGAGTCTATCACCTGATCAATTCTTGGCAGAGATGGGTCCTTGGGACAGGCTTTATTGAGGCTTGTGTAGTCAATACACATCCGCCACTGCTTGTTCTTTTTCAGCACCAGCACTGGGTTTGCTAGCCACTTTGGAAAAAACACTTCCATAATGAAGCCGGCCGCCAGGAGCCGGGCTATCTCTTCTCCAACAACTCTCCTCTTCTCTTCTGACAGGCGGCGCAAGGGCTGCCTGACGGGCTTCACATCAGACTGGAAATGTAATTTGTGCTCGGCGAATTCCGCCGGTACACCGGGCATGTCCTTGGGGGACCATGCAAAGATGTCTCGATTCTCACGGAGGAAATCGACGAGCTCGCCTTGCTATTTGCTGTCAAGGTTTGTTCCCATGACATCGTACCTCTCTGGGTGCTCCGGGTCCAAAAGTATCTTCTTCGTTTCTCTAGCCGTCTTGAATGATCCTTCTGCTTCCGACTCCTTGGGGTCGGGCGACAACTCGGGCTGCTTGCCGGCCATCGCCACAACCCGATCAAGAAGCCGTTTCTCAGCTGCGATCACCAAGGACTCGGCCAGCCGACTGCTTTCGGCCGCGCAAGCAGACGACTTTCTGTAGTCGCCGGCCACAGTTAGAATTCCCTTGGAACTCGGCATCTTCATCTTGAGGTAGGCGTAGTGGGGGACTGCCATGAACTTGGCCAAAGCAGGTTGGCCAAGCAACGCATGGTACGGGCTTTCAAGGTCCACCGCTTCAAACCAAATTGGCTCTCGGCGGAAGTGATCTTTGTCCCCAAAGAGGACGTCCATCAGGATCTTGCCGATCGGTGAGCAGGAAAGGCCAGGAACAATGCCGTGGAACACA
Organism: Triticum dicoccoides; assembly: GCF_002162155.2. Taxonomy (NCBI): domain Eukaryota; kingdom Viridiplantae; phylum Streptophyta; class Magnoliopsida; order Poales; family Poaceae; genus Triticum; species Triticum dicoccoides. The sequence goes on from NC_041393.1 coordinate 579,555,383, forward strand.
GTCCGGCTGCTCTAAAGCTGTCTTCGCTTGATTCCTAACTTCTCCATCGTATCCTTGTACATGATGTTGATACTGCTGCCTCCGTCTATCAGCACTCGCGAGAAGCGAGTGGCCTGCCTATCTGTGGCGAGCGTGGCCCCTAAGACAAGGGCGTAGGATCCCGGATTCGGCATCACCTCTGGGTGGTCAGCTCTGCTCCAACTGATAGGCCTTTCGGACCAATGCATGAACTCTAGAGTACTTGATGCGACTGCGTTCACCTCTTGCTGCTGCTGGCGCCTGCTGCGTCGATCGTCAGCCACACTGGTGAGCACCACATAGGCTCCGTGTTCGTCTGGGAACTCGTCTTGTATCGCGCCGACTGGCCTGACAGCCGGCTGCTGGGGCAGCTAAGGAGGAGGCGGCCCAGCAGACGGGGGAGGGAGTAGGCCGTCTCCCTTGGCGATTCTGGTCAGCCAGTGGCATTTCCGGGTGGTGTGGTTTGATGGCTTCGCGCCGCTGTGGAACTTGCAGGGGCCATCCAGGGTGTGCTCGTAGGAGAAAGCCGGCAACCAGTTGGACTTGCCGCCTTTCTGCCGCTTTGTCCGTGGCTATCCCTCCGGCTGTTGGTCTTCGACTGTCGCCACTTGCCGACTGTTGGAAGCCGGCTATGGGGCCTTGTGCTTGTGGTTGTTCTGCTGCTGCCGCCGACTGGTGTCCCCAGCCGGAGTTCTCGGAGCCTGAGGGGCGACTTTGCCAGTCGCGCTGACTTGAATCTCCGCCTTCATGGAGGAGTCGGCCGTGGCATACTTGTCTGCTGTGATTAGCAGCTAATCGAGGGTCTCCGGCTCGTCACAGAGGAGCTTGTGCTTGAGGAGGGTGCCTTCTCTGCACCCGACAGTAAAGTACTTGATAGCCTGCACCTCGTGCAGGCCCTCGCAGGAGTTCCGTAGCTCGCCCCAACGCGTGAGGTAGTCGCGAGTGGACTCGTCGGGGCCTTGTACGCACAAGGAGAGTTGGCGAGGCTTGGGAGGTTGCTTGTACATGCTCGTGAAGTTGCGGACGAAGGCCTCGGTGAAGTCGACCTAGCTGTTGATGCTGCGAGGCTTCAGACTGTTCAACCATGTCCGAGCCGTGCCCTGGAGCATGAACGGGACGTATCTTATGGCAACAGGCTTGTTGCCGTTCGCTATATTAACGGCTGTGGAGTAATCAATCAGCCAGTCCTCCGGCTTCACGGTCCCGGTGTATTTGGGCGTGTCTCGGGGGAGCGTGAACCCTTTGGGAAAAGGCTCACTTCGGATGCGAGGTCCGAAACAGGGGGGACCCAGCTCGTCTTCTTCTTCCAGCGCCATGGATCGGTGGAGTCGGTCGATCCGGTGGCGGGCATCATTCTCTCCGACCCCCTCTCGGCGGCCGAGGTGGTCACCGAGAGTCGGATGCTCTACGGGTGGCGGGGAGACTCACCTTTCTCTGCGAGGAGGGGGAGGCAGATAGTCGTCCCGCTGTTCCACTGCTTTGGGGCGGCCGTCTTGGTCACGCTCGATGGTGAGGCGAGTCCGACTGTGGCTGACAGCCGGCTCCTTGTATTTCTTTCCGCGGACCCCGATAGTCGGCGTCCGAGACGTCGCGCCTTGATCTCGGCGGGGTGGCGGGTCGTCGATTTGTCGCCGCGGCGCCTCCGTGCGGCAACCGGCTTCGTTCTGCGCGGCAACCGCGTCGAGGAGCTGCTGAACTCGCTCCGTCATCAGGCGGCGCTCTTCGCCCTTGAAGTTGTCGAGCTCATCTGCCGCCGCCTGGGCGGTGCGGATGTTTTCCGCCGGCGTGGCATACACAGGGCGATCAGCCCCGAACAGATTGGCGATTGCCACGCCGCGCTGCTGGACCGCGCCTAGGCGGCTAGGCCCAGTCGGAGCTGGCGAGCCGCCCACGGCGCGATCCATCTCGCGTTGGTAGGCTTCTGACAAGCGTCTCATGCTTGCCAGCTTCTTTGCGCCCTCGACGAGCTAAAGGGGAAGCGCCTCCAGCGTCTCGGCGTCAGCGTCTCCCGGAATCGGCGCGGTGAGGTCTCGCAGAGCTGCGTCGAGCGGGTCGTGCGCTCCCTCACCGGAACGCTCGCCGTGATCGAGGACGAGGACCTCCGTGACGGTGCTTCCGCCGCTCCCCGCGTAAGGGAGCGGCTCTTCGTAGACCACCACATTGGTGGGGAACGCGTCGAGTGACGCGGTGTCAGAGTCGACCAGCATCGGGTCGGTGGATCCTATGGATTCCAGGTCCATGGCAGGCTCACCGGCGACGTGGAGTTGGTCGAGAAGACCCACGAGGAGGCTCTCGGGACCGCTTGTGCCTGCGTCGGACGCAGGCTCATCGGAGAGGCGAACCTCGCCGATAAGCTCGGCGAGGCAGCTGGCCGCGCAGGCGATCTCAGTGACGTGCAACACGTCGGTGCAAACTCCATCTGGCGTGCCGGGCTTGCTGTGCTCGTGAGGGAGAAAAAAGGTTCCCGTCCAGAGCAGGTCTCCGGACGACGGTGCACCTCGCCCCACAGTGGGCGCCAAATGTTGAGGGTTGGATACGACATATGCCAAAGGATGGCTAATCATGGTGGGAGCGAGTAGAACGTCGCCGGTGCCCGGAAGCGGGATGAGGCGAAGACATGCACGCCGGCGGATCTTACCCAGCTTCAGGGCTCTCCGTGGAGATAACACCCCTACTGCTGCTTTGCGGGGTCTCCGCATGGTCAGTATGGCAAAGTGAGTACAATGGTGCTCCTGGAGCGGTTTCTGGGGGTAGGAGCGGGCAGGGCTAGCTCTCTCCTTCCTATGTTCTGAGGTCTAGTGCTATCTGGGTCCGAACCCTTTGCATGGGCTCTCCTGGGGGTTTATATAGGCCTACCCCTAGGGGTACAACGGTAATCCGGCCGGGCGCGGGTCCCGGCCGTCTATCTCTCAGGCCGTCGTCTTCTCCGCCGACTATTGGGGCCCACCGACTGGCGGGCCCCGCAGACAGGCCTGGTACTGTAGCGGTGCTTCTGATGACGCTGGCTTGGTCATGAGGTCATGGCAACAGTGCTGCCGCCTGGCGTGCGTTTACTGTCGCCATTCCCCATCTTGTCTGATTAATGGCGCGCGGGGCCCGAGGGAGGGGCCGACGACTCCAGGGGGCCGACTCCCACGGGTCCGTCTTCAGGGCGCGCTCGCCATCTTCTGTCTACCCGCTGACAGGCGGTCCCGCTGTCCCTGGGTCGTATAGGCAGGCGTCGTGGGCGCAGCGCGCCGCCCACCAAGGCTGAGGTCAGGGCCGTCATGGCAACAGTGCTGCGCCACGATGGAGATCTCCAGCAATATGGCGTACTGTAGCCATGCTGGTCCTTCATGGGCAGGGTGGAGACGGCCATGCTGCGACCGTCCCCAGCCCTGTCCACCGCGGCGAAGGCAGGGGGTGGTTGGAGTCGCGAGCTGACTACCCTCAGCCGACTTCTCTGGAAGTCCTCAGCTGAGAGTCGGCTTGTCTTGGAGTCGGTTCTGGGACTTGGCATATCTGGGAGTCGGCTCTGGGACTCGGCAGATCTTGGAGTCGGTTCTGGGACTCCGCAGATCTTGGAGTCGTTCTGGGACTCGGTAGATCTTGGAGTCGGTTCTGGGACTCGGCTTGAGGGGCGCAGCCTGTCCTGATGTCTTGAAAGGTTCTGGGGCTCGGGTTGGCCTATCCGTGGCCCATTACTCCGACAGGGTGACCGACTCTGCTATGCACTCCAGATCCACTTCGCCGCCTCCAACAACGTCGCCTAATACGAAGCTCTTGTGCACGGCCTCCGGCTTGCCAAGGAACTCGGCATCCGGCGCATCCTGTGCTACGGCGACTTGGACTTGGTGGTGCAGCAGTCCTCCGGCGAGTGGGACGCCTGCGACTCCAACATGGCAAGCTATCGCTTCCTTATCTAGAAGCTGTCCGGATCCTTCGATGGCTGCAAGTTCCTTCACGTCCCGCGCGGGGAGAATGAGGCAGCCGACACGCTCACCAAGATCACCTCGTCACGCCAAGCCATCCCATCCGGCGTCTCCCTCGAGCACCTACGCAAGACGTCCTTCAAGCCGTCGCCGGACTCCGAGTCCATCCACGTCCCAGAAGACCCGGCCGCGCCGCAACCCGGCCCGGGGACTGCTGAACCCGGCCCGGGGGCTGCTGAACTCAACCCGGGGGCTGCTCAGCTCAAGCCGGCCACCATCACCCCGGACCCGGCCGTCGCCGTCACCAACCCGGGGGCTGCTCAACCCGGCCCAGGAGCCGCCGACTCGGAACCCACCCAGGTGGCCGTCTTCACCGCCGCCACGGCCCCATCTTGGGCCCTGCCAATATCAGAATGACCGGAGAACAGGGTTCTCCCCATGGACGAGACCGAGGCTCAGCAAGTTCAGCGCCGGGCGTCCGCCTACAGCATCATCAACAACAAGCTCGTCAAGCGCAGCTCTACCGGTGTGTTCCAGTGCTGCGTGGAGCAGGACCGTGGCATCGACATCCTCCTCGACATTCACTAGGGCGAGTGCGGGCACCACACCGCATCTCGATCCCTCGTAGCCAAGGCGTTCCACCACGGCTTCTACTGGCCAACAGCCCTCGAAGACACCGAGTAGATCGTCCTCAAGTGTGAAGGATGCCAGCGCTTCAGCAAACGCAGCCACCAGCCAGCGTCAGCACTCCGCACCATCCCGATTACTTGGCCCTTCGTGGTTTGGGGACTCGACATGGTGGGACCCTTCAAAACCGCTCGAGGTGGCATGACGCACTTGCTGGTGGCAGTGGACAAGTCCACCAAATGGATCGATGCAAGACCAATCAAGAAACTGGACGGGCCAATAGCCGTCCGGTTCATCAAGGACACAGCAGTGCGCTACGGCATGCCGAACATCATCATCACCGAAAACGGCACCAACTTCGCCAAGGGCGTGCTCGAGCAATACTGCTCCATCTCCGGCATCCGCCTCGACCTCGCCTCCGTGGCACATCCGTAGTCCAACGGGCAGGTCGAGCGGGCCAACGGACTCATCCTGTCCGGCATCAAACCGCGACTCATCGAGCCACTCGTCCGCTCACCCGACAGTTGGCTCGACGAGTTGCCCGCGGTTCTCTGGAGTCTGCGCACAACACCAAACCGGTCGACCGGGTTCACCCTGTTCTTCCTCTTCTACGAATTCGAAGCCATCATCCCGACCGACGTCGAGTTCGCCTCGCCACGCGTCACGATGTACACCGAAGCAGAAGCAAGAGAAGCACGCGAAGACGGCATCGACCTGCTCAAAGAGGCGCGCCTTCTGGCACTTAGCCGCTCGGCTATCTACCAGCGAGGCCGGTGGCACTACCACAGCAAGAAGATCAAGCCTCTCGCATTCCGCAAAGGCGACCTCGTCCTCCGACTCATCCAAGAGCAGGCAGGCCAGCACAAGCTGTCCTCTCCATGGGAAGGCCCGTTCATTGTTTGCAGGGCTTTGCGCGACCGCAATGCCTACTACCTCATCGACGCACGCAAATCGAAGAAGCGCAAGAGGGACACCGCCGGCGAAGAAACCCGACCGTGGAACGCGGAACTCCTCCGTACGTTTTACAGTTAGCCGAACGAATGTATGTATCAACGCCTTTTGTAAGCATATGAAACTATGGGGTCCCCGAACGAGACTCGGGGGCTGGCTTTTGCTGACCAATTTATTGCGTCCATATTTCACACCACTTTACTACCGAACCCGGCCGCTGGCTCGACTAGCTCGACCCGGGGGCTCGGGGGCTGGCCGGCTTGATCATCACCCCGCCGCTTTACTTGGCGATTCCTGATAAAGTTAGGATGCCGCGGCCCCCCACTTCGCCCTAAAACCACAAATCCAGCTCTGGTTGACGGCGGGCAAGCACAACGGGCTAAATCTCCCCTATGATTCATACACTAAGTCAAAGCCGCCTGGTCGACCAACCGGCCCAACGCTCGTCAACTAAGTTAGCCGCACGACCGGCTGCTCACCAACCGGCCAAGCCGGATTGCCGCCAGCCGGCCTAGTGGGTGTTTCGCTCGCGCTCAATGCTTCAAAGGACCCAACTCCTGCGGTCGCCTCTCGAAGAACCAAACTCCTTGTCACGGACCAGAGCCTCGGTCGTCTGACTCGCAGGAGGGAAGTTTCAGAGAAGGGGGAACACATGAAATAAGTTCGAAGAAGGCAAAAGGCAAAAAGCAAATAAACACTCACAACATTTACACATAAATGTTTCAAGCAAAGGCCCACGGCCCGAGTTCATTACACCCTGAAAACCCCCAGTGGGTGGGTGGACCTGCTACTTAACATAATTTGCTACAAAGATTCTCAGGCATTCCCAGTGCCGCATCGCGACATCGATGGCTCTCCCCGGCCGGCCTCCGGATCCAGCGAAGCACCAGTGTCCCCTTTGACTTCCGCATCGCCGTAGATGCCCGTCTCCTCCGAGCTGCCCTCCGTGTCACGAAGAAGCAAGCCGTAGTCGTCGCCATCCACGACCGTGCCGTCTTCCGTCCGCTCTGGATGGAACTTGTCGTGGAAGGCGAACTTGGCGATATAGCTGGCCCGGGAGGCGATCCGGCCGGCCTGCTCCTGCAGCAACTGCTCCGAGCCAGTGCGCTGACACATCAGCGCGTCCAGCTGAAGATCCGGATGCCAAGACATCGCGATCCGGAGCGCCATTTCAGCACCGGCCCGGGCGGCGGAAATGCGCCAGTCGCTAAGGCGATCCGGTCCCATCTCCAACCAGCGCACCAGACGCGAGAAGTTGCGCGGATGGACGAAATCCGGCCACAAGGCCGTCGTCATCGCGGTGCCGGCTCGGGACAGCCGCTCCATCTGTGTCCCCAAGACTCGCAGCCAGGCCTCAGCAGCGGCAATGATCTCCGGGAAGGTCCAGGCCGTCAGCGGATCCGTCCCGGACCCAACAACGCCGGTCGGGTCGCGCTGATAGCGGACGGCCTCCTCCGCCAGCCGCTGCATCTCCGGAAAGGCCCCTGTAGCCAAAGAAGAAGCAAGTCAGAAGAGCGACAAAGAATAAAGGGTCGGGTCGCGACCCGGCTAACAAAGAAGAAGCAACACTTACTTGAGAAGGACTCTTCCAGGTGCTGCGCCTCGAGCAACGTACCACGTCGCTCCCGCTCCAAGACACGGTCCCGCTCACCGAGCGCCTTCTCCAGGTTGGACGCCTTAGCAAGGGCCGCCTTCAGCTCGGTGTCCTTGTCTTCGGCCGCCTTCTCAGCCGCCTCACGGCGGCGAGACTCGGCCTGGCGGGCCTCCTCGGCCGCGGTGGCCTGCTCCCACAGCAGCTCCACCTCGGCCTGGAGCCGGCCCTTATCGTCGGCTAGCTGGCCGCGCTGCTGGTCCGCCTCGACCAGCCCCCGCTGCGTCTCCACCACCTTGGCGGCCTCCGCCTTCAGAAGCTCCACCTTGCCCTCGAGGCGGCTCTTGTGACCCGCCAGCTGCTCGTACAGCCGGTTGGCCTCGTCAAGAGACCGCCGGGCCGCGGCCGCCTCTGCCCTCGCCTACGTCGCCTCGACGCCGAGACGGCCGAAATCAGCAACAAGCCAGTCATAGTGATGACCAGCCTGGAGCAGCCGGGTCCGACAAGACAGCACCTCGGCTGCAAAGAAGAAGAACTCAGCAGAAAAAAAGAACAAGAGAAGACTTAAGATTTGGCCCAACTGTTACACAGTTGGCCCGAATCTCGGGGGCTACACCCAGTGGGTGCGCTAGCGCGCCCCCACTAGAAGAAAGAGCACAACAAAGTACCTGCGGCGACGTGAAGCTCCTCCTCCTTGGCTGCAAGCTGCTCCCTGAGCTTCCGATGCTTGCCCAGGAACCGGTTGTAGGCGGCCACCCGGAAGGCGTCAAGGTGCTGAAGAGAAGACCAAAGTCATCACAAGGCCAACGTTCCTAAGGTTCGACCCAACTACTATATAGTTGGCCCGAACCTTGGGGGCTACACCCAGTGGGTGCGCTTGCGCGCCCCCACAGAGATAACATCACAAGAAAACAAGAAGAAGAAGGACTTAACAGGACGACACGCTCCAGTTCGCGCGTCCGCTCCGTCTCGGCCTGGACGAAGGCCTCAAGGCGCTCCATCCGGCCTCGCAGACGGCGGCTGGCGGCATCTAGCGCCGCCTCTTCCTAGGTCTGGGGCCCGAAGACGGCCGCGCCCCCGCTCCACGCGAGCTGCGGCACGGCAGCTCGGTGCCCGCCCTGCCGGGGCACCAAGGCGTGCCCCCCGCTGGCCGCTTGCGACGCGGCCAGCACCTCCTCCGATGTCCCTCCGGGCGTCAGAACCTCCTCAGACATCGAGACGCCTTGCGTCGCCATCTCAAGCCTCCTCCACGACCGGCGGCGTTTCCGGCACCGCCACCCGCGGTGCCTCCTCCAAAGCAATGCCGCCTCTACCGCCATCGGCCCCCGCGCGCTCGACCACGTCGGCCCACGGCGGGGTTTCATCCCCCACCTCCACGACCTCCTGGTCGAGGAGCACCACCTCGGGCCGGCCCCCACGGCCGCGCTCCCTCACCGACGACGGCTCAAAAACCGTCGCCTCCACCACCATGCCCTCCGGCATCTCGCGCCAGGCCGGCTCCGCGCCGCCTCGCGCCCATGTCACCGCCGTGTCGGTCCAAGCCCGGACTGACGCCGCCTCCAACTCCGCCTCGGCCAGGTTCCTGTCCCGTCAGGCCAAGGCCTCGGCGTCGTCCGGGTCCAGACCGAGGTCCGAGTCGCCCCGTCCCTCCTCCCCGGCCAGGCCGGCGAGGTCGGACCGGCTCCTACGGAACGCGGTCCCCTCCGTGGCCGCGGCCTCCGCCGCCGCCTTCGCCAGCGCGATCAACGACCTGAAGAAAAAAGAAGAATAAGCAAGCAAAAGACAAGGCTGGCCCAAGAAATCCAGGCGCAAGCAAGGAGCAAGACTTACCCCGACAAGACCGGGACCGGCATCGGCTTCACGCGCCTCTTCTTGGCCGGCCTCCTAGGCTCGGCCAGATCCGCCGTGCGCTTTGGGGCCCAGGGTCGCGGCGCGATGCTGCCCTTTCCGTGCGGGCAGCTCGGCGCCGCCCCATGCGAGGACCCGGCTCCGCCCGCCTAGCCGCCTTCCCCGCCCAACGCCGCTACACCAACAACCGGCATCAGCGTTGCCTACACTGCAACGCGCCCAAATGATTCAAGACAAATAAACAAGAAAAATATTTGAAGCTTACCCACGCGACGCCCAGCGCCGGCGTCGGACTCGGCCACCTCCTCGCTGCCGTGAGCCGCGGGCTCCTCTGGTGCCACCGGTGCCACCTGCGACGGCGCCCGGGCGTAAGGGTGCCGCCTCGCGTTCAGAAGAATCTCCCGTGACGCATCGGGACGAACGTGAAGATGCACGGCGGAAAAATAAGGAGACCAGATGCTCACCTGAGGCGCCGGGTTCGCCTGGCTATACGGCCCCTTGCCGAATCGCTAATCCTCTCCAAGATTGGCCCTGGAGATGACGTTGACGGCGTGCGCGGCCTGCTCCCCAAACAGCCGCATCGACCCCATTCGGTTGGGGTCCTGCAGGCCGATCATCTCGCCGATGAGGCAGGAGCGCCTCTGAAGAGGGAAGACCCGGCGGGTGATGAATGCGGCGAGAAGGTCCGTGCCAGTGAGCCCCTCCTGCGTCCTCATCACCGTCACCCGCTTGCAGAGGTTGACGATCTCTTGCGACGGGCGCCGGGGCGAGTAGCCCCAGTTCGTCTTCGCCCGCGGCGGCGCGATGGCGAAAGGGGGAAGATTGATGTGGTCCGCGCCATTATTGCGGATGTAGAAGAAGGAATTCTGCCACTTCTTGGCAGAATCCTCGAGCGGAATCTTGGGGAAATCTGCCCCCGACTGCTTGGAGATGACGGCGGCGCCGCAGTTGGCGAACTCCCCGGCTGACGGGCCCTACCGCTTCAAGGAGAAGAAGCGCGCCGAGAGGTCGCTCGTCGGCTCGACCCCCAGGTACCCCTCGCACAGGGTCACAAAGCCAGAGAGTTGGACGATGGCGCCGGCGCCGAGATGGTGCGGTTGAAGCCCGAAGAACTCCAGGAAGGCGCGGAAGAAGGTGCTCGCCGGCAGCCCGAGGCCGCGCTCGAAGTGAGTAAGGAAGACGACGCACTCCTGCCCCTCGGGTCGGGGCCTTTGCTCGCCGCGTGACAGGCGGACACCAATGTCTGTCTCCCGCGGCAAGCATGGTGAAGCTCGAAGCTGCGTGATTTCATCGTTGGTGACGTTGGAGCCCATTCAAGAGCCCGACGACAGCGCCATGGATAGAAGCGGAAGGAAGAAGGACGGCGGAGAAGAGCTCTGCTCTGGGCCGTGGGCGCAGCTGTGCATCGGTGGCAAGGAGCAGAGCAAGAATAATGCCCGCCGCCCCCTTGCCCCCCTCGATTTATAAGCCCCGGTTCAAACATGGGGAAGTGGGATCGTCTGCACGCACCCGTTCCACTACCCCGCAATAAGTGCGCATGTACCCACGCAGTAACTGCGCGGGGAAGTGCAACCGGCCCCCAGATGCCGCAATAAATCCCGCACGCGTGGCCAAGGGCGCGCGGCCCGTCACCCAGTCCCGTCACGCGCGTGGCCTCTGAGGCCCCTCCGGCTTCCGGGCACCATGTGGCACCAGCGTGAAGCCCGAGGGATCGCCTCAAGATTCGGTGGACACCTTAGTTCTCGCCACGGCCGGGATGCCGCAATCTGGTTTCTGCAAAAACCAGAACACAATGGGTGTTGCCGGACCCGGCGTTCGCAGATTCCGCCTTGCTCAAGGGGGAAGCTGCGACGGCCCACTCATCCGAAGACGACGGTCCTTCACAACTTTGGGGACTACTATCGGGGGGATGAACCCCAGGCAGGCAACAGAACCCGGATCTATTTCAAAAACAGCAGGGCCCGCATCGCCTCGCAAACCGGCATGCGCCATGCCAGGTCGCTTGACCCGGCATGGCGCGCAACCCGGCCAAGACCCTCGACTCGGCAAGGTACGTCGACCCGACCGCAGCGGCTGGCGCAAGGCAACTCAACCCGGCACAACCTTGGCTTGCCCAGTAAGCCAACCCACCCGTGGCGTCCACGGCAACCTAGCCACGGGTCAACTCCCGTCCCATCCAGGCCGTACGATGGGACGAGACCTCAATCACTGATGACCAAGACTATAGTGCCCCTGCCCATGCCCGTGGTCAGCCAGAGCATGGCAACAGTGCCCCTTACCTACCCGCTGACCAGGGCTGACAGGGCAATAGTGTTCCCGCCCTCACCGCTGACGACAGCAAGTGGCGGCCTAACGGAGAACACTGTGCATGGCTCGACTCGGCCACGCCATGACGATCGAGAAGACGGCGCACAGTCCCCCTAGGCATGCGGGGCCCGCACCTAGGGGAACTGTGCGTGGCTCGACTCGGCATATTACCATTGTAACCCTGGGTGGGTTGATCTATAAAACCCCCCAGGAGTCCACGCCTACAGAGGCATGATATGTAAGATCCCCGGCATGCAAAGCCACACCAGATAGGACTAGCCACTACATAGCCACACCAGAGGGAAGGAGCAGCCCGAGCCTTGGCCAGCCTCCTTCCTCCTCCATACAGCTCCAGGAGCGACATTGTACTATTGACCATCCAACTAAACTCGGCAGGACTAAGGGTGTTATCTACCCAAAGAGCCCCCGAACCTGGGTATGTTCGGTGTCCCGCGCCCGCGCATATCAACCTCGCCTCCGAAGCCCACCAGCGCCCTCGAGCCTCCTCCTCTCTTTAGCCATCCCTTGGCATCTGCCGTGTGCCCACCACGACAAATGAATCTCTACTACCTAAAAGATACGGAACGTTCCGTTTCCCGTCTTACGTTGTCGATCTTCGTCTAGCCTTCGCTCGTTCCGGTCCCTGTGGCCGTTGTGCGCAGGCCCAGGAAGGCCCGATACAAAGGCATGCAGGAGTCCATGCGTCTCTCGGCCCTCGTCGACAGCTTTTTCCCCTCGCACATTCATCGCGTCTGAAATTATCGGGATGTAGTCCCCGATCCGATCTGATTTGATGCCCTCACTTGTTATCCTCACCATGGGTGTTGCCTCCTCGTCCTAAGCACAGCCGCCACACATACTCATCTCTTCTCTCTTGAAGCCGCCGCCACCGCCCGCCCCTGTCCTTCCCAGCAACTCTCTCTGCCTGGTGCTCATCGGTGAGGCTCTCCTCCCCCTCTTCGCAATGATGGGATTGGGAGATAGTGGTGGTGGGTGTGGATCGGCGGTGACGTTGAGCGAGTAGAAGCGAGCACGCGTGCTCCCGCAGTCGAGCCACCCCGCCTCCAAGTTGTGCCCTAGACGAGGTCATCGCCCCGCCTTTGTGCTACCATCGGCAGCGCTGAACGAGGATGCCAGCCTGCTCCTTCCCATGCTCACAGGAGACCTAACCACGACGGGGCTGAGGGTCGCCTGCTCCTCGTACAAGGATGCCGAGGCAGGGCCACCGCGTTGCTGCACATGATGACGTTGATGTTGGTGTCCTTGACTCCTTTGCTTTGGAGTAGGGAACGACAGGGGAGACCGGCCGCTGCTGGGGTAGGAGAGCATGGTGCTGTAGCGGGCCAAGATGGTCGTGGCGCTGGAGACCTGCAGGGAGATCGGTGAGAGATGAGAGAGAGATTCTTTTGGCTACACTGACGTGTTGTTGTGCGTCCATCTATTACATCCAACTATTAATGCTAGCAGGGAGTGAGAGAGAGAGAGAGAGAGATCAGAGTGAGAGATGAGATGATATTTTCTATGCTTATTTGCTTGATGCTACTCACATATAAGATAGTTTAGGAAGTGGAAGAGATTGATCCTAGAGAGAGAGAGAGAGGAGATGAGATATAGTATGCTGCAGGGATGTTGTTTTGGCTATTTCTTCTTATTGCTATGCAGATGAGAGAGAGAGTCGAGCAGTGCTTTGTTGTTGTTTGGCACGACAATGGATCCCTACGTGGATTTGTTGAGTGATGAGAACACCTATGCAATTTGAGACTACCATTGTATTTTTGGATAACTATCAAAGTGCACGGACGTAGCTTTTTTGTTTTCTTCCCAGTAGATTATATCCAGCAAATACGCAAGTAACATGTAACTGACAAGAGAGGTCAAGCCAACATCTTCACTGGTAAGAAACTTGAAAATATTATGCCATCCTCACAAACATTGGATTCTGTGGCTGCCGCCATAATGGGAGTAATAGATGACTAATAATGCTTATGTTAACACCATGTATAACTTTTCTGACTTTGTCATACTTTCTATGTTCCTATTTTTTTCCCGGGAGCGAATCTACATTTATTACATGATTTTGGTAATATCTCTTAAATCTTTTCTGGCTTTGTCATACTTTCTATGTTAACACCATGTCACTTCTTAAATATTTTTTGTTCTCTTGAAAATAACAGAGTCTACTAAACATAGTTAGGTCAAATGCAAATCAGCATGTGGTTGGATGTTAGGAGGACAATGGTATCTTCAGTCCACCTAGACTTGAACCTGGTACTCGTCATTTCCTGGATTTATTTCAGGCCGTTCGGCGATGCGTATTTAGTGGGAGGAAGGGTGTGCGTGCGTGTGTTCATAGGGGAGAATGTATGTGTGTATGTATGAGCGCCGGCGTCTGTACCTTGTTCAAAAAATGTAAGATCAAAATAATTATTCTGACATGATTAAAGAAATGGATAATGAAAAGATATCAATGATAAAGTTAACTTAAAGCTATTGGAACTTGGTTTGTAATACTGGTTTGATCGGATTCCATGACATTATTTTCCTCCGTTGTGGTGGCAAATATAATACATCTGATCCTTCGGTAATACGGGACGTGATTAGATTGGATGCCCAATGATAGAAGCCGAATATAAGAAACGGATATCCAAGAAAATATTGTGTGTGTTTGAAATGGGGTGGAGAAAGGGGTGTGAGCCCGATGCGCCATTGACAGAGATGATAAGTTTGAATTAGGTAGGCGGAGACATGAAGGCAGTGGATGAAAAATAAGAAGAGAAGTAGTGCCTCGTGATTAATGTTAAACCACTAGAATATTATGCCCTATTGCAACGCACGGGCATTTACCTAGTTCAACAATATAACCAACACATAAAGTATTCTTTTCATGATCTACTTGCATAATTTTTTTACTACTCTCCACCTAAGCAAACGTCTTCTTTATGGCATATGTATCATCACAATAATCATCATAAATAGGAGGCATGATTTCATCATAATAAATTTGCTCATCAAAACTTGGGGGAGAAAAAAAATCATCTTCATCAAACATAGCTTCCCCAAGCTTGTGGCTTGCATATCATTAGCATCATGGATAATCAAGGAATTCATACTAACAACATTGCAATCATGCTCATCATACAAAGATCTAGTACCAAACATTTTAATGCATTCTTCTCTTCTAGCAATGGAGCACAATTTTCCTTTCCATCATTCTCACGAAAGATATTGAAAAGATGAAGCGTATGAGGCAAACTCAATTTCATTTTTTTTGTAGTTTTCTTTTGTAAACTAAACTAGTGATAAAACAAGAAATTAAAGATTCGATTGCAAGATCCAAAGATATACCTTCAAGCACTCACCTCCCCGGTAATGGCGCCAGAAAAGAGCTTGATGCCAACTACACAACCTTCTTCTTGTATACATTGTTGGGCCTCCAAGTGCAGAGGTTTGTAGGACAATAGCAAATTTCCCTCAAGTGGATGACCTAAGGTTTATCAATCCGTGGGATGCGTAGGATGAAGATGGTCTCTCTCAAACAACCCTGCAACCAAATAACAAAGAGTCTCTTGTGTCCCCAACACACCCAATACAATGGTAAATTGTATAGGTGCACTAGTTCGGCGAAGAGATGGTGATACAAGTGCAATATGGATGGTAGATATAGGTTTTTGTAATCTGAAATTATAAAAACAGCAAGGTAACTAATGATAAAAGTGAGCACAAACGGTATTGCAATGCTAGGAAACTAGGCCTAAGGTTCATACTTTCACTAGTGCAAGTTCTCTCAACAATAATAACATAATGGGATCATATAACTATCCCTCAACATGCAACAAAGAGTAACTCCAAAGTCACTAATAGCGGAGAACAAACAAAGAGATTATTGTAGGGTACGAAACCACCTCAAAGTTATCCTGTCTGATCGATCTATTCAAGAGTCTGTAGTAAAATAACACGAAGCTATTCTTTCCGTTCGATCTATCATAGAGTTCGTACTAGAATAACACCTTAAGACACAAATCAATCAAAACCCTAATGTCACCTAGATACTCCAATGTCACCTCAAGTATCCGTGGGTATGATTATATGATATGCATCACACAATCTCAGATTCATCTATTGAACCAACACAAAGTACTTCAAAGAGTGCCCCAAAGTTTCTACCGGAGAGTCAAGACGAAAACGTGTGCCAACCCCTATGCATAAGTTCACAAGGTCACTGAACCCGCAAGTTGATCACCAAAACATACTTCAAGTAGATCACGTGAATATCCCACTGTCACCACAGATAAGCATGGCAAGACATAATCAAGCGTTCTCAAATCCTTAAAGACTCAATCCGACAAGACAACTTGAAGGGGAAAACTCAATTCATCACAAGAGAGTAGAGGGGGAGAAACATCATAAGATCCAACTATAATAGCAAAGATCGCGATACATCAAGATCGTATCACCTCAAGAACACGAGAGAGAGAGAGAGAGATCAAACACATAGCTACTGGTACATACCCTCATCCCCGAGGGTGAACTAGTCCCTCCTCGTCATGGAGAGCGCCGTGATGATGTAGATGGCCACCGGTGATAGATTCCCCCTCCGACAGGGTGCCGGAACGGGCTCCCGAGAGTTTTTTGGTGGCTACAGAGGCTTGCAACGGCGGAACTCCCGGTCTAGGTTATTTTATGGAGTTTTGGGTATTTATAGGAATTTTTGGCGTCGGTCTCACGTCAAGGGGGTCTCTGAGTCATCCACGAGGCAGGGGGTGCGCCCAGGGGGGTAGGGCTCGCGCTCCACCCTCGTGGATGGCTCGGGACTCTTCTGGCCCAACTCTTTTACTCCCGGGGCTTCTTTTGGTCCATAAAAAATCATCAAAAATTGGCATGTCAATTGGACTCCGTTTGGTATTTCTTTTTTGTAGAACTCAAAAACAAGAAAAATAAACAGAAACTGGCACTAGGCTCTAGGTTAATAGGTTAGTCCCAAAAACAATATAGAAGTGTATAGTAAAGCCCGTAAACATCCAAAACAGGTAATATAATAGCATGGAACAATAAAAAATTATAGATACGTTGGAGACGTATCAAGTCACCAATCATGTACTCAAGCTTGCTCTTCTCTTGCTTCAATTGATCCCTCTCCTGCATGACTTGGTCCCTCTCTTTCTCTGCCTTAGCCCTGAAAACCTGATGAATGTTTGTTACTGATTTGTCAGTGCTCTTCTTCTTCTCAAGCTCTTCCTTTAGATCAGCCAGAGCAATTTGTGTGGTGCCTAATTGGCTCATTGCATGCTCCTTTTCAGCCACCATCTTAGAAAAATCAAGGTTGAAATGTCTTAGCTCATTCTCCATTTTTGTCTTCTTTTCCATGATCTTCAAGTTCTCTTCAGCACTCAACACATTTTGTGTTAGCCTCTGTTTTGTCTCCTCTTCATACATGCTCCATATGGTAGCTAGGCTCATCTTCAGTGCTTCAGGCCACTCAGGGTCTATCCATTCCACATAGGTGCATTTAGGTACTTCCTATGATCCAAACAAAGATTCAGTTAAGTGACATTATTCGGTTATCTACAAATCTTCAGATAAAAGCCACCCTGCCACTGTCAAATGATGAAATGAAATTAAAATGGCACTATTATCTGGATTTTTACAAACCTTGTGTGCACAAGCCAGGAACCTTCACTGGTACACGTCAGTGCTATATAAACGGTTTAAAACCCCTTTCCGCAACGGCATTTGGAACCATCACCTAGTGAGTGTGGGCGATTAGGGGGTCCTTCCCACACGACCCAGAAACCGTCGGGGATAGGGACCCTACATTACTCCTTTTCATTTGTGGTCGCATTGCCATCGCAGTCGGTATTCTATGGTGCTATGTTTACGATGCGCGGCCCATCACAAACGGTTCACTATTATAGAACATGTATGATAAGAATACAATCACACACATTTGCTTTTCACAAATCATATGCGATAACTAATGAAGAAGATTAGCTAATCGTCGTACAAGTGTTGGATAGGGTTACGAAACGCCGGACCATCGTAACATTGTCGTACACGAAAACTATCGCACACGCTATTCTGTGGTGCAACATTTACGATGCATACTTCATCAAAAATAGTTCATGGTTGGGAATCGTGTACAATAAGGCAACTATCGCACACGCTATTCTGTGGTGCAACATTTTATGATGCATACTTCATCAGAAACAGTTCATGGTTGTGAATCATGCACGATAATCAAACTATCACAAATGGTTAGATTGCCAGCACCGCTTGTGGTATTGTCTGACATCGCACACACTTTGCAAAAGGCAACTGTGTGCACACTTGCACACGTTTCCTCTCTGTGAACCGTCTTAGATTATGGTGTATATCGCAAACGTTTGTATTTTACCAACTGTGTGACGTAACAACCTGGAGAGCATAATTTCACTGTAATTTAATTGCTACTATATCAAATTGAAATTCAAATTCAAATTCAAATTGAACTTGAAATTGAATGTATGCTATAGCTTTATTCATATCCATCAGGTTTAGACAACCAATGAATTATTCGATTCATAGGTACACATCAAGAATTACATAAGAACCAAATAAAGAATGATGAACCACAGTTGTATACTTATACTATTAAAGGCGGTAAAGAAAGAGGCGAAGTGCATTCTGGCTGCTGAACAAGGTGAAGCGGAATGCCCATATTGTGCCCTCCTCCATGAAGAAGGCACGCACGACTCTAGTCCACCCCCTTGTGATGGTCGACCGCCCACCCTTCATGGTCTTCATGGAAACATCTAGATAATCATCGTGTTCTGGTAGAAATACTTTAACCTTCGCATGCCCACCAATCATGTAGTTTGAGAGGTAATCTTTAATAAACTGCTTTGGGAACCACTGCAAAGGAAAAAAGATTCAGACATTGTCATCTAACACAACTCATTGTGTGCAATAAAAAGAAGGCTGCAGAGTTCTTACTTACCATCCTGCAGTTCGTTGTTGTATTGGATAAAGTGTAAACAAATAGTTTAATTGCCATCTTTTGACCCATTTTACTAACAATATTTATCAACTTCCTCACTTGATGCTGGTTCATCGATATCTCATTTCCCCATATGCAGAAAGGGTCGATGCCTGGATCTTTACCAATGACATATGTACCTAAAAGCACCAAGTTAATATTAGAAGATAAACACCAATTGCACAATGATGTAGTACAACACTCTTATATAATATCTTATAACATCCAATATACTCACATATTAGGTGAATTAACATCTTATATTATGGGACAGAAGGAGTTTATTGCATTCTTACACATTATTGGCTGATTAACTGCTGCTATATCCATGGGATAGAGTTAGTTTGAGCTAATTTGGGCTCAAATAGCCCTAAAGTATATCTAAACATGAGGGCTAGTTTGAGATAGTTGCATCTATAACCCACCCCAAAAAACTATCCAACCCAAGAGGTGCTAATTGGAGCTAGTTCTCCTAGTGCATTTATTGTCAATCTAAGTACCTAATCATGTCATCCAAACACCTCTTTGGATGGAGTTAGTTCAGGGTTAGTCATGAGCTAGAAACTAACTATAACCTCTAAGCTAAGTTGAGTATGCAAACAGGGTTGTGTTGTTGTTGTTGTTGTTTTTGTTGCTGCTGCTCTTCTACGTGTATGTAGACATCATCAGAACATTAAGGTAACACTCTTCCTTGTTGCTATGTAGCCTAGGATTGCATATGTAGACATTAAGTACAGTGCATGTTGCTATGTAGCCTCAGATATATTACATATGGCCCTAGTTAACCTAACGATAAATGGGTTGCGGATATATTCAGTTAAAAGTCAGATTCACTAATTAGTTCCTTATCAGCCCCCGGCCTATATGGTACCAGCTACTGATATCCTAAACAGTGAGCATATATAAGCCATGGGATGAAACTAACCTTGATGGAAAACAGCAGTCGTTCCCAAAATTGTCATGTGTAGGGACATCGAGAAGCATGTTAAGCACAACATGCTAAGCATCAACCAAAATTATCCATGACAGACAAAATAATCTCCAAAAGATAGCTTCAGTGTGCAGGTTTAAGCATGCTAGTAAAGCAAAACAAGTGAAAAGGTGTGTTAACTGCAATAGGCCTAACATTTAACAACAAGCAAACATAGTCATTCAAACTGGTATTGTGCCGATCTAAGTACACTCGTTATTGTTAAATAAAACTGGAAAGACATGTTTAACTACAAGATGCAGCAACCAAATGTAGTCATTCATGCCATGTTTGTTTCAGCTTCGCTTGGATTTTAATCACCTATGGATTCGCTTCATTGGCGAAGCTGTTGCTGCGAATCAGCTTCACCACCGAAGTACACTTTGAGGTGCTTCAGGAAATTGCACTAAAAATGACCCAAATCCAGATTCAGCTTCACTGGCAAAGCTGATTCCAAACAGCTGTTTGTTTCGGATTCCAGATTCGGCTTCACTAGCAAAGCTGAATCTGGTCCCGGAATCCAAAACAAACAGGGCCATAGTGGTATTGTTGAAACTGGTACTGATGAAATTGAGCTGCATAGTTCATACTTGCACATATAGAACATCACATTGTGAATAACTAGAATAAACAAGGCGTACTACGAACCACCAAAGATAGCATTTGGAACTGGACATATGCTAACTACAAACAACAGAACAATTAAAAAACTTTAAAAGAGGCATATGCTAGCTATAATAGGCTTAACAACAAGCAAATATATGCATTCCTATCGGTATGTTTAAAGATGGATTGATGAAATGTACTGCACAGTAAACAATTGCACATACAGCGCATCACATTGTGAACAACTGAAATAAATAAGGCATACTGCAAACAACCCGATATAGCAATTAAAACTGGACATATTCTCACTACACTACAAAAGGGACTCGAAAAACAAATCATGGGTTTCGCCCTGTGAAGAGGCACGACAAAACAAATCTTGGGTTTCCTCACTTGTCACAGATGGGCTCATTCCCGTCGGAAGAGAACAGACCCTGGATGCGCTCCATGTTGTCGCAGATGGGCTCCTTCCCCTTGGAAGAGCACGGCTGTAGGGTGCCCTCCCTGATGTCACAGACGGGCTCTTTCCCCTTGGAAGAGCATATGGGCTTTTCCCCTTGGAAGAGCCGGAGAGGGTGCCCTCCTCATGGTCGGCGTCGATGAGGTCTGACTTGGAAGCTGTGGATCCCAAGCCAGCGTCGCAGAACGTGTCCTTCAGAAATTACAAAAGGGGCTCGATGACGATGTAGGATGGCAAGTTGTTGACAGCGAGCCAGAGGAGATCAGCGGCGGGGCCATGCATGAGATCGACGGAGGTTGAACCCTAGGGGTTGGGGGTGGGCCACTTAACCTGTGATATAGCCCGCCTCAGGCCGTTGCTTTCCATGACCTCGATGTTGTAGCCGGCGGAAGAGACATGCCCGCATACTCTAGTCCGCTGCTTGAGTTCCTGCCGCCAGTAATGGTCGTCAACTTCCTCGGCGACATTGGGCAAAGAGACCGCAATACACCTCTTTTGCGCCAGTCGCTCCTCGAGCTCCACGGGAAGTGTAGCCGGGCTTAGGCCGCGACGCTCTGGACTGGGGGATGGGGATGGAGATCTGGGGGAAAAGGGGCGTTTGGCAGGCGTCATCTAAGAAACTCAGGGCGGCCTTGGTATGGAGACCGGTGGGTAAGCTGCACGGGCAAACCGGCAGATGTTGACAATGGAGGTCTCG
>NC_041393.1:579576896-579591372 GCF_002162155.2 Triticum dicoccoides
TGTGTGTGTGTGTGGAGGGGGAGGTGGGCAGGGGGTGTGTTTGAGGAAATGGTGCGGGTACTGAAAATTTTACAACGCGGGAGTCAAATGCGGGAGTGAAATGCCGGGGCTAATGAAAATTTTGATGATGGTGCATCCCACATGGTCCAGAGATAACAACCGTGTGTTATGAAATAGAAAAACCCTCGAGGTGGGCAAATATTTTCTAGGGGCAGGCGGGATTGGGAACAAGAAACATCGCACACTATCGTGGAATTAACACGTCAGATGTCCTCATGGAAGGACTTAGTCGTGGAGCCATCGCAACGGGTTAGATTGAAGGAGTTAGACCGGACAAGGGACACGGGAGTTTATACTAGTTCGGCTCCTTCGATGAAGGTAAAAGGCTATGTCTAGTTGTGATGGGATAGATTGGGTTTCGATGACCAGGGAGAGAAATATGCTTGCCTGAGTCTCGAGTTATTGTTTTTCTTGTCCCTGAACTGCCACCGGGTCGTCCCTTTATATACACAGGTTGACGCCCGACCGGTCTACAAAGTCCCGAGGCCGACTCATACAAAGTGTCCGGCTCGGTCTCTCCTTTCCTAACTTATATTACAAGTTTATATAGTCATGGTGGTTTACCACTATGGGCCCTAATCTGCCTTTGGGCTGCGGGCTTCTAAGCTTCATTAGTAAAACGCCATCTTCTGGATCTTCATGGGCTTCAGCATAGTCGAGGGTGAACCGGGCCCTCTTGGCCGGTTTACACCAAGTAGCTATATCCTCAACATTAGGCCCCATATTGATTTGAATTTGTTCATGTCAATCTTCAATACTTCAAAGATATCTTGTAAGCGTATTCTTGTATTTTCATAAACCGCCATATTATCTTCTCCTGTAAACCGCCATGACGTCATCTTCTGAACACAGCAACGGTCCATCATGACATCATCTCTATATAAAAAGATTAAAAAGATTCCCTTCACTTAATGGTTATCCCAAAAATCGAGGCAACAGGCGCACCCATCCCGCTGTTTCAGGCTCCTTGATTCTCGCGCCTGCCATTTTACTCCTTCCTCTATAAATAAGGCCCGAGGGCCCTTCTCTCTTTTCCCCTTCTGTGCCTTCTTCTTCCTCGCGACGCCCAAGCTCTGAAGCTCCGCCGCCGTCCGCGATCCTTGAGAACTTCATCGACAAAGGCAGCTGCACCAACCTGAAACGGACCAGAAACTCGTTGCATCCCTCCGCAGCAAATCTGCAGTGGTAAGTTTTCCTCTTTCCTTCATCTTTAGATCTGTGTTTAGGGTTTGCGAGCTCCTCTGTATAGTTCTTCATTCTTCTTCGTCCTTCCTTCTGCCGTGGTAGTTTTGATCCAATAGCAGTGTAGATCTCATGCGGTAGTTACTCCGCATCCGTTTTAATGCTAGCAGATCATTCTTTTACTTCTGTAGAGTACACGATGTTCCTTGTTCTGCTTAGCGCCTTTAGAGACTTCAGAAAAAATTGCTTTACAGATGTGCGGTAGATCCAAATAAATTTGATCATTGTGTGAAACCTATTTCTGTCAACACTTAGCAGAAATTTTGAATCCTGGCCCTTCTGCCTATGGGCGGTTTAACCTTTTGATAGCCAATCCGCCATATATCATTAGCCCTCTCTTAAACCGCCAACTGAACCTTGCATAGTATTTCCTCCGGTTTAACACTGAATTGTACACCTTAAACCGTAAATTGTAAAACCCACACTTGTTTTTTCCTTTCAGTTCCCCCCTTCCGTAATGACGAAACAATTCGCTGCATGCAATTGGGTTCCATCCCGGATCACGGAAACACAAATCAACGGTTATGTTACCACTGATGCTTTAGCTTCAAAAAGAATTCTCCACTGGCGAGTTCCGGAATCGGAATGTCCACTTGAACCTCAAGAAGGGGAGGTGATTGTTTTGATGCAACACTTAGACCCGGGATTCAGTCTGCCCGGATCAAAAAATTTCCGGGATGTCCTCGCAAGCTTCCAACTCCATCCGCAAGACATTGGTCCAAACTCTGTGTCCAATATATGCAACTTTCAAGTTTTCTGTGAAGTTGATCTTCAAGAAGAGCCAACTGTGGAGCTGTTCCGGGACTTCTTTCATCTGAACTGCCGCACAGAATTCTCAGATGGTCCTAACACAGAGCTTGGTGGCGTTTCAATTCAAAAATGGAAAGAAGTCGACTTCCCTCATGCAAAACATCATAGCCATCCTAAAGATTGGAATCAGACCTGGTTTTACTGTCGGAACACTGCCCCTGATGGAGAAAATCCTTTGCCGGGTTACCGCCCTCACCGACTTAGCAATGGCCACCCATTACCTTCACGCTTGACCGCCGCAGAACGAAATTTTTTTGCACCTCAACTCGCCAGGCTCCGGGCCCTGATGCCAACGGTTTAACTGGCATTGATCTTGTCCGCTGTTGGGTTTCTTGGGGCATTTTACCTTTAAGCTGCCGCCCCGGATTGATGCATGAATATACTAGTGATGTCAAAGACCCTCAACGATTTCATGAAATAGCAATGACTGATCTTGAAGTTACTGAATTGGTGAAGAAAATGCTTGCTGAACCGATGTCTGCATGCAGCCAAACCGGGTTGGCTCCGTTTTGCGCGTCCAATAAACTGCCAGCGGTAAAGTTCATCTGAATACTTTACTGATTTGCTTCCGTATTGACTGTATACTAACCTTGTCTTAATTTCAGGCTAACAGCTCCTTTTGGAAACGGACTAAACCGGCCTGGGCTCCTCATGCAAAGACCAAGGCCACCAAGAAAGCTGGCAAGAAGAAAATCACCGAGTCTTCTGATCCGCCAGAAGATGAAGAATCAGATACTGAGGTAGAACTTGACTCACTTGGTTCCTTTTTCGTTCATCTTATTGACAATGACTATTCCCAGGATGATGCTGAGGCCAGCCGTGCATAACATGTTGAGGTAATCCTTCTTTCTTCCGATTCAGATCTTGTACCGATTCAAAGAATTCGCCACGCAGTCCGGAAAGTAAAACAATCTCACCCCCTTGCTCATTTGGATCCAAAATTTTCTTTGAAGACACAGCAAGCTGAAGAATGTCGCACAACCCAGCATAGCGGTCAACAAATCAGGTCGTCCGGTTTACCTGATACGCCAACCCGGAAACATCGTCCAGAGGTGACTTGTTCTCCTGAAAAACATTATCCTTTGAAAGGTTTCTTCCGATGCCCTCTCAATCTGTCTGATCCGAATTACCAGGCTTCTTCCAACTCGTGTAGCGGTTCTTCAACCACTCAGCTGCCTCCTGTCAAAGTCGTCGCTGGGTAAGTATATTACTCCTTAATTTGTTTGTTTCATTTGTCGGTTTACCATATTCCAACCTTTGACGTTGTAGTGCCAAGGCTCGACTAAGTAAGAAAGCCAAGACCAACGAGCCTACTGTTGATGTTAATCCGGAGAAGACTCCAGAGCCTCATGGCGAAGACCCTGAAGTTGCCATAGACACTTCTGCTGGGCAAAACCAAGATGCTGATGCTAATCCGCCAGAGGTTGAACCGAATGTAGAGGTTGATACTTCACATCCTCCTGCTCCTCCAAGTCCAATAGTGGAACAGCGGGGCTCAACTGCTGATCCGCCAAGCCCGGTTAACAAACCGCTAAGCCCTGCTACCAAGGCGCCAAGCCTTGTTAAGAATGTCAATTCATCTAGTCCGGCCAAAGATGACGACGTTATTGTTACTGGCACTGCATATACCACCCCTGGTAATCCGGTTGCTCTATCAAAGCACACTGCCAAGGATGAATTTGCTGCTATGAGCAAGGGGAAGGGGAAGACTAATTTGTCAGCTTATGTCGATCTCTCTGCTGAAGACCTTCACTCCGGCTTCTTGAACCGGCTTTTCACAAGCCATGATTATGAAGCCGGTTTAGTAAATCTGATGAAGGAGTGCTATGAGGTAAATAGTTTTGCTCTTTGCTCTGTACTTTCCTTGCATTGTAGCCCCCAAGGGCCGGTTTGTCTTTTAGAAAGTCAAACTGGGACTTTGTATATTCCATAGTATACTTTATGAAATTTCCTTGTGTATTTATGATCAAACACACATTAGCCCCCAAGTGCCATGATTGAAACTTGTATTAATCCTTGGGACTTCAATAATCAGCAGAAAAATGATCCGCATTAGCCCCCAAGTGCCAAGTGTATACCTGGTTATATGCTTGGGACTGTAACAAAGATGTTGACATGCTCTCTAACTGTTGAAGAGTGAGATAAACCAACAAGTCTCGCAAATTGCTGACCTTCAAGAAAATCTGAAAACCCAACAAGCAGAAACCACCAAGGCCAAGGATGAGTTGAAAACCGCCTTAACCACCATGGAGCAGCTCAAAGAATGGTTCAAGTCTGAGCAGGCCAACTGGGATACCAAAAAGGCTGGATTGCTGAAGCGGGCGGAGAACACTGACTCAGCTTTTAAACCGGTGACAGAAGAACTTACTGGATTAAAGCGCCAAATCAATGCCATGACCTCTGCAATATTTGGCAAGCATTGTTTACCAAGGCTTTATGAATACTCCGCTTTGAAATTTTCTCCGGTTTAACATGAACTTCTTTAAACCGCTATAGGTAGTCGCATTGCTCATCTGGGTTCTGATATGCGGAAGAAACTCAAGGCCGCGTATACGCTGATTGAACAGCTGTATACCGACGTCCAACGGGTTATCTGCGCCACTTCTTATGATAATGCGGCTCCAACACTGATCAAAGATACGCTGGACCGGCTATCTATGATGCCAACACAGATAGAAGAATTGAAGCGATCCGCTACCCGGGCTGGCACTTTACTAGCACTGACTCGAGCGAAGGCATGGATAGCTGATCTTGATCCGGCTGATATAGCCAAGGGTTTCCCCGGTGCACAGGAAAATGGCTAAGTATTTTACAATGACGCCCTCAAACGGGTAACAAGGGAGATGCGTCCTCTGGCGAGTCAGTTGCCAGAAGAGGCTAACCTGACGGTTCACCGGTCCTTCTATGACACAAACAATAAACGGGTTGAAGCTGTCATTCCTGAAGTGCAGAACCTTATTCCACCAATCTGTAAGAACACTTACGCCTCTGACATTGATCCGGCTGAGCTCATAAGTGAAGAAGCTGTCTTTCAGGCTGTAACCCGGATTGACTGGACCACCAATGACTTCCAGCTATTGGATGGGGAGGAGGAGGCTGAACCGACGCCAGATGACCCATCTACTTCACATCAACCCGGCGATGAAGCTTAATCTGTCAATTCAGTTGATATGCTAGAAACTGTCCGTTGTGAAACAATTCCATATTTTGGGCCTCTGTGCCTTATAATAGGATAGCAAAAACTATTTTGATCTGCTGCCATCATGCAGGAAGAGATACTTTATGTGATCCGCCATGTCAATGTCAATGTTGGTTCAGGTATCATAATATGCAACTCCTGTGTTTGCATAAAAAAGAAAAGGGTCCTGGCGGTTTACCACCGGACGGGTCATAATGCCCAAGAAAGGCCTAATTGAGAATCAAACCATAAAAATATGAAATGATTCATACCTGTGATGTAATATCCCTGTTGAATTGGTTGATCAACTTTGATTCTGATAAGGGTGAAAACCCCAATCTGAAATTCATGTATAATTCCATCATGTACTGATGTCGTATAGTAAATCATACTGGGTGATGATGCACACCAGATGACCAAAGCCAGGCCGGGTTAACAAACTCCGGTTTAAGAATAAGGTCTGTCAACGTGTAGTTGCAAACCAAGCTGGTTTAAACAATACCAGGCTAATAAGATGACTGACGAGGCTAAGAAAATCGGTTTAACATAAAGGTTTACAAAACGCAAATAAAACCGTGTAGTCGAGGATTTTTGAGGGCTGTCAGGCCCAAATTCGAGGCTTTTTGTGGGCTGCCAGGCTGCTGAGTTGAACCATTTAACAAAGCCTTTTAAGATGGACCTCCAACTAACCAATCAACGTTTTAACTTTGACAAGTGCAGGGTCTCAAGGAGAGTAGCTATCAAACGTTCGAAGGGCCGTGCCAGGGTGACCTGGATAGGAGTGTCTTACTTGATGAAGGCAGGTTAACCCAGGGTTTTAGGTAAATATACTAGGCTTCCAAGCCATGGGTCGATACCCAGTTACAAGGGTCCATTCAAACTCCTTGGTATTTAACACAAGGAGCCCCCAAGTAACGTGATGAGCTGTGCTCATTGGGTGCCTATGTTTGAGTTGTGCATAGCATCCAGACTCTCTTTGGCCCCTTGGGTGTGAAGCTCCCCAGCTTTGTGGCGTGATAGCCGGTTTAACAGGTAGTACTCCGCTTTGTCAGCTAAAGCCCCCATGTAACTCAAAGGATATTTGAGAAAAAACAGCAGAAGCCCCGCTTAGAGCAAGGATGCTGATTTATTTATTGATCATAATATATACATAGTCGAAGTATGTACAAAAGAAGAGCCTATGGCTCAAGTGTAATAAGGCCGGAGGAGAGCTATGTTCCACGGCCATCGGGTCTCCTCCTCAGAATTGCGTGAGTTGTCTCAAACGTCAATGAGGTAGTATGATCCGTTGTGCAGATTCTTGCTGACCACAAAGGGTCCTTCCCAAGGCGGGGAGAACTTGTACATGTCGGTCTGATCCTGGATGAGCCGGAGCACCAAGTCACCTTCTTGAAAGGTTCTTGTCTTAACCCGGCGGCTGTGATAACGCCGTAGGTCTTGTTGATAAACCACCGATCGAGCCAAAGCCATATACCATTTCTCATCTAACAGGTCCAGTGCCTCTTGGCGAGCTTGCTCGTTGTCCGCTTCAACATAATTAGCAACCCGGGGCGAGTCATGACGTATATCACTTGGGAGAACTGCCTCTGCTCCGTATACCATAAAGAAAGGCGTGTAACCTGTTGATCGATTGGGGGTGGTATTGATACTCCACAACACAGAAGGTAATTCTTCCACCCAACAACCCGGCATCCGCTTAAAGGGAATCATGAGCCGGGGTTTAAGACCCTTTAAAATTTCTTGATTAGATCGCTTTGCTTGACCGTTGGATTGAGGGTGCGCCACAGATGCTAGGTCAAGACGGATGTGCTCTCTCTGACAGAAATCCTCCATCTCACCTTTGGAAAGGTTGGTACCATTATCCGTGATGATACTGTGTGGAAAGCCAAAGCGGAAGATAATCTTTTTAAGAAATTGAACCGCCGTAGCTGCATCACACTTGCTAACAGGCTCCGCTTCAACCCACTTGGTGAATTTATCAACTGCCACCAACAGGTGGGTCTTCTTGTCCAGGGAACATTTAAAGGGTCCCACCATATCAAGCCCCCAAGTAGCAAAAGGCCAAGTGATAGGAATCATCCGTAGTTCCTGAGCCGGAACATGAGCTCTGCGTGAATTTTTTTGACAAGCATCACATCGCTTTACCAGATCCTCTGCATCAGCATGAGCTGTCAACCAGTAAAACCCATGACGAAAAGCTTTTGCAACCAGGGACTTTGAACCGGCATGATGACCACAATCCCCTTCATGAATTTCCCGTAGGATCTCTTGGCCTTCTTCCGGAGAAACACAACACTGAAATATGCCTGAAATGCTACAACGGTGTAATTCGCCATTGTGAATAACCATCGACTTGGACCGCCGGACTACCTGTCGAGCCAGAACTTCATCATTTGGTAACTCGCCCCGGCTCATATACGCCACATATGGAACTCTCCTTCTGGTACAATGTGTAAAGCGGCCACCAACTGAGCCTCCGGATCAGGGACAGCCAAGTCCTCTTCTGTAGGTAACTTAACAGACGGGTTATGCAAGATATCTAAAAATGTGTTAGGAGGTACTGGTTTACGCTGAGATCCAAGCCGGCTCAAAGCGTCTGTTGCTTCGTTTTTGCGCCGATCGATATGCTCAACCTGATATCCTTTGAAGTGACCCGCCACAATATCCATCTCACGCCTGTAAGCCGCCATGAGTGGATCCTTAGAATCCCAAGTACCAGAAACTTGCTGAGCCACCAGATCAAAATCTCCGAAACAACAAACTCGACTTAAGTTCATCTCTTTTGCCACACGGAGACCATGGAGTAAAGCTTCATACTCAGCTGCATTGTTAGTACAAGGAAACATCAAGCGGAGGACATAGCAAATTTTATCACCTCGAGGGGAAGTAAGGACAACTCCAGCCCCCGATCCTTCCAACTGCCTGGATCCATCAAAATGAATAGTCGAGTACGATTATCTGGTTTATCTTCCGGCGCTTGCAACTCGGTCCAGTCATTGATAAAATCCACAAGAGCCTGAGACTTGATGGCTGTTTGAGGTACATATTTTAAACCGTGTGGACCAAGCTCGATTGCCCACTTTGCAACCCGACCAGTTGCTTCCCTGTTTTGAATGATATCGCCCAAAGGAGCAGAACTAACCACTGTGATTGGATGGCCTTGAAAATATTGCTTGAGTTTTCGACTGGCCATAAAAACCCCGTACACCAACTTCTGCCAATGTGGATAGCGTTGTTTGGACTCGATCAGGACCTCACTGATGTAGTATACAGGTCGTTGAACCGGATATTCCTTCCCAGCTTCTTTACGCTCAACCACAATTGCCACACTGACCGCTCGGGCATTGGCAGCCACGTACAACAACAAAGGCTCGTGATCAACTGGGGCTTCAAGAACCCGCGGTTCATCCAACTGCCGCTTTAGCTCTTCAAAAGCCGCATTGGCTGCGTCACTCCAGACGAAATCATCCGTCTTCTTCAACATCTGATACAAAGGAATTGCCTTCTCTCCCAAACGACTGATAAACCGGCTAAGGGCTGCAATCCGACCTGCGAGACGCTAAACATCATTGATACACTTCGGTTTAGCCAAGGATGTGATTGCCTTAATTTTTTCTGGGTTAGCCTCAATGCCCCTATTGGATACAAGAAACCCGAGAAGCTTGCCTGCCGGAACACCAAAAACACATTTATCCAGATTAAGCATCATCTTGTAAACCCGAAGATTGTCAAATGTCTCCTTGAGGTCATCTATCAGTGTTTCTTTCTTCCTGGATTTCACACAATGTCATCCACATAGGCATGAACATTACGCCCAATCTGCATGTGAAGACAATTTTGCACACAAGCTGATAAGTTGCCTGAGCACTCTTGAGCCCAAAGGGCATAGAAACATAACAGAAGGCTCCAAAGGGAGTGATGAAGGCTATCTTCTCCTGGCCCTTAACTGCCATTTTGATCTGATGATATCCTGAATAAGCATCCAAAAAACTCAGGCGCTCACAACCCGCCGTCGCATCAATGATCTGGTCAATACGCGGGAGAGCAAAGGGATCGGCCGGGCAAGCCTTATTCAAGTCTGTGTAGTCCACACACATACGCCAAGTACCGTTTTTCTTAAGAACTAGCGCCAGATTAGCCAACCATTCAGGATGAAACACTTCGATGATAAACCCAGCAGCCAACAGCCGGGCTACCTCTTCACCAATTGCCTTGCGTCTTTCTTCATTAAAGCGACGAAGAGATTGCTTGACCGGTTTAAACTTTGGATCAATATTAAGAGTGTGCTCAGCGAGTTCCCTCGGTACACCTGGCATGTCAGAAGGCTTCCATGCAAAAATGTCCCGGTTCTCACGGATGAACTCGATGAGCGCGCTTTCCTATTTTGGATCCAAATTGGTGCTGATGCTGAACTTCTTGGATGAATCGCCAGGTACGAAGTCAACAAGCTTAGTCTTGTCAGCCGGTTTGAAATGCAGGGTTGGGTCATGCTCAGTGGTGGGCTTCTTCAGAGGGCTCATATCTGCCGGATCAACATTCTCCTTATAAAACTTTAACTCCTTTGTAGCACAAACCGCCTCAGCATAAGCCGCATCACCTTCCTCGCAATCCAACGTGATTTTCCGACTTCCATGAACCGTGATAGTCCCTTTATGACCCGACATCTTGAGCTGCAAGTAAATATAACAAGGCCTTGCCATGAATTTTGCATAAGCCGGCCGCCCAAACAGCGCATGATACAGGCTCTGGATTCTCACTACCTCAAAGGTCAATGTCTTAGACCTAGAGTCATGCTCATCACCAAACACCACTTCCAAAGCGATCTTACCTATGTGATACACCGATTTACCTGGTACCACACCATGAAAAACAGTGTTGGACGGTTTAAGATTCTTATCTGTCAACCCCATGCGACGGAATGTCTCATAATACAAAATATTGTTACTGCTTCCTCCATCCACGAGTACTTTGGTGAACTTATAACCTCCCACCTGAGGCGCCACCACCAGAGCTAGTTGACCCGGATTGTCAACCGGGGGCGGATGATCCTCCCTACTCCACACAATAGGCTGTTCCGACCACCGCAGATAACGTGGAACTGCCGGTTCAACAACATTGACTGCCCTCTTGTGAAGCTTCTGATCACGGTTGCACAGACTAGTGGTGAACACATGATATTGCCCACCATTCAACTGCTTTGGGTGACTCTGGTAACCTGACTGCTGCTGCTTCCCTTGATTATTCTGCTGGTTATTACCACCTTGGTTGTTCTGGTTGCCATGATTATTCTGAAACCCAGAGTTTGAACCACCTCCACCATGGACACCTGGACCTGAACCGCCCGACGGACCCTGATCATACCGGAAAAGATCAGAGTTTTGGAATTCCTTCATAATGTTACAATCCTTCCAAAGATGCATTGCAGGAACCTCCTTGGTCCCATGCTTTGGACAGGGCTGATTCAACAAACGCTCCAGATTCGTTGCCCCGCCGCGCTGGGGCAGTTTACCTTTTCGGCGCTGCACATTAGCGTTAGCCACAAAATCTGAATCCGCTTTACGCTTACCATTATTCCCCTAGCCTCCTTGGTTGTGCTGATGTCCCTTTGCACCGCCATCCTTCTTTCCCTTCTCTGGTTTCTCATTATCAGAATCAGGATCCTTGGTATTATCAGAATCGGCATACTTTACCAAGGCTGCCATGAGGGTTCCCATATCGTTGCAGTGGCGCTTGAGCCGTCCCAACTTCATCTTCAGTGACTTAAACCAGCAATTGCGCTCCAGTGTGATAATCGCCTGACCAGCGTTAATCCGGTCGGATGAGTGCAACACTTCTGAGACCCGACGCACCCAATGAGTTGTGGACTCGTTTTCTCCTTGAACACAAGCATCCAGATCCACAATGGACATGGGCTGTTTGTATGTGTCTTTGAAATTGGCTATAAACCGGGCCTTCAAATGATCCCATGACTCGATGGAATTAGCTGGTAGATTTTTCAACCAAGTACGAGCTGTTCCCTCCAACATCATCGTGAAGTACTTTGCACAAGCTGCTTCATCTACATCCAGCATCTCATAACTCTCGACCCATGCCTCAGGTGGCTGATCCGCCGTGTAATTAGGCACTTTGCATGGACCCTTGAAATCTTTGGGCAGACGCACATTACGGAGATCCGGAATAAGGCACGGTACTCCCCAGGTACTAAAGGCAAGCCCAGTGCCTCGGTCAACTGACGATGCTGGCTGAACCGGGGCGGGTTGATAACGACCCAAAGCGGCATCCCTTCGTGCCCTGCCATGATCCACCACATCTTGAGCATTGCGATGCCGCGCGCTGCTAGACACCTCCGGTTCATCCATACGCCTGCTATAACTTGGGCTCGGACGAGGGGTTGAATGAATTCTACCCCGGCTATAGGAATAAGCCTGCTGCTGCACCACAGCGGTTTGAAGAAGGTCTCTCGCCCGTCGTGTCTCGACTGCTGCTATTGAATCACCCTCCATCAGAATGGCTGCCAGGCGTGAGGCTGCGGCAATCATGTTATCCAGAGGGCTCGAGAAGTGACCCGGTGGTGTAGACACGTATTGCGGCGGGTTATCTGTTCGTCGGGGTGGCTCCGTCATCCGTAGTTGATCCGGAGCTGTCCTAGGCGCCTCAGTCCGGTTTGCAGCTGCCGGATTGCTCGGCCCAGCGCCTGGCGTCTAAAAGAGGTTTAACCCTTCGTAAACCGGCGACAGACGTGACCGGTACTTTCTCCACATTAGATCCACTGATGCGGTCCAATCCAGCATAAGCTGGTAATTCTGGGCCTGTATCCGCTGTGATTGGGCATCCAAAGCGGCCCGTTCTTCAGCCATCCTAGTATCCTCAGCTGCTAGGTCCTCCTTAGCCTGCTCTATTTGATCCTTCAGTTTCGCAACGTCTGTGTTGTGCTGATCCTGCATCTCTGGAGTGACTGTCGTGGTTAACAAGGTCGCCCAGGCGTCCATCAAACCGAAGAGGACTTGCGCCGGAGGGCGCGCCGGGACTCCTGCCGCGGCTGCTGATCCGGTATTCATCGCTGTGGTAGATGAAGACTGCAACATGGGTATGTTCCGGCCATGTAAACAGCAACCCGACTTGGCGGTTTAAGGAGGTCTGAAATACTGTTGCCATCGGAATATCCTTGGAACGCACCGCTATGAATCTGGTACAAGGACTCAGTTTCGCCAGTGGATGACTCGCCGTCGGAGTATACGACTGTCTCGCCTTCAGACACCGGTTTAGATCCGATCCCATGGACACATCCTACGAACGCACGCTTCACGGCGGGCTTAACCCGGGCTGGACTCGCACGCTGAGCCGTCTCGACGAGGTCGGTGCAGATGTCCAGCTCAGGGCCCGGTTCACCGATCTTGCTGATGAAGACATGAATTCCACCGAAGGGAACCCGGTACCCGTACTCGATCGAGCTGGGCTCGGGGCCCCATCCTTCGTCGTCGATGTAGAGCTTGCCGCGACGACTTTTGGTCATCCGGCCGATCACGTACCCCTTAAGTCCTTCAGAGCAGCCCTTCAAGAACTCGACACCATCGTGCGATAGCCCCACGGTGGGCGCCAACTGTCGTGGAATTAACACGTCAGATGTCCTCATGGAAGGACTTAGTCGTGGAGCCATCGCAATGGGTTAGCTTGAAGGGGTTAGACCGGACAAGGGACACGGGAGTTTATACTACTTCGGCCCCTTCGATGAAGGTAAAAGCCTACGTCTAGTTGTGATGGGATTGATTGGGTTTCGATGACCAGGGAGCGAAATACGCTTGCTTGAGTCTCGAGTTGTTGTTTTTCTTGTCCCTGAACCGCCGCCGGGTAATCCCTTTATATACACAGGTTGACGCCCGGCCGGTCTACAGAGTCCCGAGGCCGACTGTCCTCCATTGCCATCTCATAACTCTCGACCCACGCCTCAGGTGGTTGATCCGCCGTGTAATTAGGCACTTTGCTTGCACCCTTGAAATCTTTGGGCAGACGCACATTACGGAGAGCTGGAATAAGGCACGGTACTCCCCAGGAACTGAAGGCAAGCCCGGTGCCTTGGTCAACTGACGCTGCTGGCTGAACCGGGGCGGTTTGATAACAACCCAAAGCGGCATCCCTTCGTGCCCTGCCATGATCCATCACATCTTGAGCATTGCGATGCCGCGCGCTGCTAGACACCTCCGGTTCATCCATACGCCTGCTATAACTTGGGCTCGGACGAGGGGTTGAATGAATTCTATCCCGGCTATAGGAATAAGCCTGCTGCTACACCATGACGGTTTGAAGAAGGTCTCTCGCCCGTCACGTCTCGACTGCTGCTATTGAATCACCCTCCATTGGAATGGCTGCCAGGCGTGAGGCTGCGGCAATCATGTTATCCAGAGGGCTCGAGAAGTGACCCGGTGGATAACAATCCTCAACACACACGGTCCAGAGATAACAACCGTGTGTTATGAAACACAAAAACCCTCCTCGAGGCGGGCCGATATTTTCTAGGGATGCAGTGGGATTGGGAAGAAGAAACATCACAGACGGTCTGGAGATAACAACCGTGTGTTATGAAACAAAAAAACCCTTGAGGCGGGCAGATATTTTTGAGAGAGGGAGCCTCGTGGAGCCCAATGTACTATGAGGATGTGTGCGTGACAGGGGCGCCGGCGTGGCACACGGTTAGTTTGAGTGAATCGTGTCTGTTGCGTCATCCGACTTGTCTAATGTTCATTAATTTGGGGAAAAATGACGCGAGAGAGGGTCAGAACACGAACACACTTGCATGTGAACCAAATTTATATGTATGAAAAGGGTGGTTTGATTTTCAAATACCAAATGCAACTTCGATGTTGCACCAATCTCACAAAGCGCACGATATTGTTTGCCCCCCCTCATGTCGGCACGAAGGGAATCCTAAGCTATGAATGCATGCCCCAGCCCCCGCTCCAACCGAGGCTCACCTAGCAAAGTGCGAAGTAGCTAGCAGCCCCCCTCCCTCGTGTCGGCACGAAGGGAATCCTAAGCTATGAATGCATGCCCCACCCTCCCGCCCCAACCGAGGCTCACCTAGCAAAGTGCTAAGTAGCTAGCAGCCCCCTCCATTGTGTCGGCATGAAGGGAATCCTAAGCTATGAATGGATGCCCCCCACCCCAACTGTGGTTCACCTAGCAAACTAC
>NC_041393.1:579591854-579643714 GCF_002162155.2 Triticum dicoccoides
CTCGTGTCGGCACGAAGGGAATCCTAAGCTATGAATGGATGCCCCCCAACCATGGTTCACCTAGCTAACTGCAAAGTAGCTAGCAGCCCCCCGTAGGCACGGATGGAATCCTAAGCTATGATGCCCCCCAACCGAGGTTCACCTAGCAAAGTACAAAGTAGCAGCCCCCCACACACACTGTTAAGTCGGCGGGCCAGAGAGGCATCTCACCAAGATTGACCATAAAATGGACCAAGAATAATCCACCTTGGTCATACAACCTCTCTCTTGTTGCTGGTCAAAGTGATGGTCGTCCATGCGACCCCAGATAGGCTAGCTCGCCAATAATCACGCAAGTAGCTAGTCCCTGAAGACAACCACTTCATGCGTGTGGCACAAACATATGTATGGATCAGGTGTGTTTTTTAGTACACAATGGAACAACTTTGATGTGGTTCCATGATTTCGAACTAGAAATCCCCACACTAAGTGAGGGTTAGGTTGATGATGCATATGTATGTTACACCACACTTTCGATGACAGGGATTCATGCATGCATGCGCGTGCATAGTATATGCGCTCAAACTTTAATTAGGTCTGAATCTCACCATGACCTATACTACAATAACACGAACCAAATGAAGAATATCCGCCATGGTAACCTATCTTGTTGTCGGTCAAGGTGATCATGGATGTCCACGCGGGCCCACTAATATATATAGGCTTGATGCCGATAACCACGCGAGGGAGTGTACCATTGGAAGACAACCACTACATGCGTATGTATGGAGGTGATGCGTGCATGCATGTTGGAATACCATTTCACAACATTAATGTGGCGCGTGCGTCCGAAATTGTACACTCTCCCCACAAAGAGCGAGATCGGTTCATCATGTGTCATTGTACTAGCCACTTCGACTCGATGGGAGGGATTCATGCGTACACATGCATGCAATATATATACCGTATTTAAAAGCAAAAAAATAACCCCCTCCTAATTAAGTCAAATTTAACACTCTCGTTGTCAGGCAAAAAGTAGTGATGGACCAAGTGGGCCCACAAATGGAAAGCATCAATATCGCTGATAACCGCTTAAGTGGGTGTGAGAGGACAACCACCATTGATTTGCAAGTGGGCCAAACATATGTTGAATATAATACATAAAATGCACAACTTTGATGTGCCACACATGCCTCAAAAACCGTAAACCATGCACCCACGCAGAGCGAGGTTCATGAAGCGTACTACATATGATGGTCCCCTTTCCCCTCTTCGACACATACTATATGCTCCTACCGTAATAAAACACAAAAAGAATCCTCACCGATGGTGAAATTAATTAACCTCTCCCGATGTAGCTAGGTCAAAGTGATGCACATATGCATCCACGATGGCCTCGTGAGCCCATAGATGGAAGCGTCACAAGTGAGTGTCTAGCTAGGATAACCACCACCTGCATGCATGTGGCGCAAAGAGGTGTTGTGTGATGTTTGAATAGCCATTTTCACAATTTTGATGTGGCACATGCCTCAGAAACCGAAAAGTCCTGACACGGAGTGAGGTGTACTTGTTCACGGACGCGCACGTATAGTATATATATATATATATATATATATATATATATATATATATATATATATATATATATATATATATATATGCTAGTCACCTCCCACCTCTTCGACGCGTACTATATACCACCATAACACAAACAAAAAAGATTCTACCTTGCTGGTCAAATTAACCTCACTACCGGATGTTCATCAAAGTTATGGACGAAGACCTCGCGGGCCCACAGAAAGCGTCATACGCGAGTATCGAGTACCGTGTAGGACAACCATCGACTGCATGTGGCCAAAACATGTATGTATGAAAGGGTTGTGTAATGTTTTAAATTACGAATTCACGACTCTGATGTGGCACCGGCCTGCCTAACAAAATGGCCAACCCAAACGGTGGCTCACAACTTGTAGTGTACTGCGAGCCACTCGACACCCCAGACGCACACACCCACACACACACACCGCGAATCCACCGCAACTACAGTGCATGTTAAATTAATTGTCCCACGGTGGACATACATATGTTACCAAAGGAGGGAATTTTTAATTTCGAAAAAACCCAGAGATCATTAAGAGGTTTTAGTACATTAATTGATTGATTTTCTATGGGTATAATGTGCAAAAATCAAATTCGGGCTACATGCACACGTGACAGTGCACCTAAATGGATTGCAAAAACACATGTGTCTCACTGGGTGCATGTTTACTCCCCGTGCAACAAATGTCAAACAATGAGAATCTTGATTTTTAAAATCTAATACATCCAAAACTTATTTGAAGTTCATGAAACTTATCGTGTTGTCATATGGACACCAATACAAAGTTGCATCATACTTTCTTCGGTCAAATTTGAGACCAGTTTTGCTGTAATCTTTATCTAATTACAAACGGGATATAATTAATAATTGGGAACAAATATTCCAAATGGACTATTTATTCAAATCGTGAGCATTAGACCAACAATGGATATGTGTCATGCTTCGGTTAAGCAAAAATTAAAGCGGCATCATTAATCATCCAAATAGAAAAACAATATCCGTGCTGCCACGCGACCTGTGTACCGTGCGAGCAGGCGTGAGTTGATAGGACGCATGCGAGCAGTCCGCCACACAGGAAGATCGGGAGGCATGCGTGCAGGTGTGTGAATTGACGGAGGCGCGCTCGCTGTGCAGTGTCATCGGGAGGCGTGTGAGCTGTGTGAAACGACGGTAGGTATGCCAGTAGTCTGGTGCGCAGGCTCACCGGGAGGCGTGCCATCGGTTTGACCGCGGCCCGCCTCTCTCCCACTACTCCATATTAATGGTGCGCCCAAGCGGCCGCACCCTCCATCCTCGCCACACACACAATCCCCTCTCTCCGCTTGCATCCTCGACGCCGCTCTCAGTCATCAAAGCCATCAGTGTATGAGGATGCCGCCGAAGCGCCCCATCAGAGGGAGTGGAGACGTCGGGGCTGCTAAAGCACCGGAGCACGGCGTGGAGATGGAGACAGAAGTTGTCATTGTAGACAGCGTCGAGCTTCCACAACCAGAGGCGGAGTTCCATACTGACTCTGGTGACGAATCGGGTGACGACTCCGACGACCACTCCGACGACGACTCCGGTGACGACGGACAACTGATTAGTGATCTATATCCATTTATGTGTCAAATAGATCCGAGGGTTTCTCTGGTTACTCCTGCCTCCCCCTTTTTGGAATAGAAATCCTATGGTTATGCTCTCCCAATCCATGAAATCTAAGTAAGTTTCGTTATATCCATTGTCGGGGATATACCTCGCGGCGTAACCCGGCCGGAAGTATAACCCGGCCGGACTGAACGACTCACTGGTAACCCGCCCGCCGCTTGGCGATTCACGGGTAACCCGCTCGATCTTGGCGGTTCATTAGTAACCCGGCAGGCGGGTCAAATGGATGACGAGGCCCAAGGCCCAGAAGGCCGATTCACGTTTAATGGTGGGCCGGTTTATGAGGAAAGCGTAAGGACTATTCTCCTACAAAGGAATTAAGACCAGGACTTGTATTCGGTCTGTATTAGAGATAGACTAGTCCTAATCCTAATAGGACTCCACATGTAACCCGCCCCTTCAACATATATAAGGAGGGGTAGGGCTCCCCAAAGGGGGACAGACAAACAAGCAAGAAGAAACAATCTCTAGGGCTAGACACACCTAGGAGAGCCGGTTTACCGGCGACTCCCAGGTGATGATAATGAGACCTAGCCTCAAACAGCATGTAGGGCTATTACCGGATGATGTTTCCCGGGGCCCGAAGCTGTCTAAATACTTGTCTTGTATGTTGATCCGCCCTGCGTCTCTCGTCCCACTCAACCCCTCTCAAGCTACCACATAGATGCGTTGGCCTCACGACTAAGTGCTCACACCAGGACATCTGCCGTGACAATTCCACGACAGTTGGCGCCCACCGTGGGGCTAGGCGCATGGTGGTGTTGAGTTCTTGGAGGGATCTCTTCAGGGATCGAAGAGCTCGCAAGTAGACAGATGAAGGTTTACGTTCTAGAAGATTAAGAGTGCGTCAGATGTACTATCGCCGCCGTAAGTTAGAGATGTGTTCGAGATCAAGCAATGCAAGGATCACGTCACAGGGGCCAGCAGGAGTGCAAGAGAAATTTTTTGCGGTATGATTGGGGAGCAATTGAATCGCAAGTCGCCAGGCCGTGCTTTCCTGTTACAGCACGTTTTTCCGACGTACCCAGTCCCGAGGTGTTTTGTCGCTACGGCGACTTCCAAGTCATAGAACGTCCATCAATCGTACCAACTACTGCTGCATGTTATCGTACAAAGGACAAAACAGGATCTATGCTGCTCACGTGGCTTGAAGTGCTAGTTTAATTCTCAGAATTGCTATCTCAGATAGCTATACATACATGGAGACACGCTGTACAAAGAGATATGAGCAGAGACGTCCAATCAACAGCGCTGCACACGAGAAAGAAAGAAAAGGGCGTGGGGTTTCCGAGTCAAAGTACGACCCGGAGAAGACAGGGACGTGGCCGCAGATTCGGCCCTGGCCTATGATGCTCAAGCTTCTGCTTGTGAGCCGGCCGAGCGGACATCCGAACCGCCGCTGCACTAGGTCATCTTCTACCACCGTCATCGACCCGCGGGTGCCGCCGCTGCTGCTTTGAGCCGCCGGCTCCCGAGCCTCCCAAACTGCCGGCCTCCACCCCGACCGAGTTGCCGTTGAGCCACCCCGGCCAAAGCGACTTCATCTACGGAACCGGCCAAAGAGTATACTACAATTTGCACGTAGTGGAGATTATACAAACTACGACGAACTCTCGCATGGCCTTTGAAAGGATCAAAACAAAAGTTCTTAGTTATCTACGGATGCCATATGGTGATCATCTGTCGCCTAAAATCAGGTGATATTTATCTTACATATATTATTAAGTACATGTTGATTTCCTTCGACAAACAACTACTCCGCCCTGTTGTATGTTTTGTACGCAGGAAAATTGTGGTTTATACCATGGGAATGGAGGACGTACTTGCAACATTGCGCCAGGTGTTCGTCCGTGCCTCATTACCCGGTAAATGGACGCGCAAGTCACCACCCTTGCGGCCCGGACTACTTCAACTCACCAGAACTGTCCTTGTGATTGACTCGTCCGTCCGCGCCGCCTTACAACGCCACAGATGACTTGCCCATCCGCCCTTGCGACCGGTTCACATGTCCACGCTAGCTTACAATGTCGTGGCCGACTCGCTGTCCGCGCCAGCTTACAAAAGTCGCGGCTGACTCACCCGTCCGCATCGGTTTACCATGATGTGTCCGGTTCACCCGTGAGCGAGTTCAACTTCACCTAGCGATCATCAATTTCATGCCGGATTATTTCCGGCCTAGCACATCAGGTGATATCCATCTAAAATATATTTTATTGGTACATATTATTTTTTGTCAAAGAGCAGTTTATCTTTGTCTTGGTCTGCAATATTGTTGATGCAGGACAATTGTTCACTACATCAAAACGACGTGGTTAACTCGCTCATCCATGCCGGTTTACAACACCGCGGCCGGTTCATCTATTTGAGCCACCTCTGATGTTGCGGTCGTCCTTGTCGTCCGTCTCTCGTGGCCTGGTCTACATCAACACATCGGACCTCACATGTCTGCATGAGTTTTTTATTGAGCATAAAGCAAGTCACAGCTTGGGTAGCCCGGTTTTTCAAATTGGAGGCAAATTATCATCAACCGCCGTCTACACTGGATGGCTCAATGAGCAGGCACACAAGTTGCCGCCACTACAGTTTGTTTAACTTCAAATCGCCAGTTGGAAGGAACCATTGGCCGAGTTGCTGACACGGCTCATACGGGATCATTTATAACCCACCGCAGTCACCTCAAGCTTCTATGGATTCACATCGTGCTATCAACACCAAGGATATATAAGTTATGCCGGTTTATATCACGGTCAAATATGGAGAGTCTCAAGCCAACTCCTCGAGTCGTCTTAAGACTCGGGGGCTACGATGACATGACTCAGCAAATCTTGCCAGTTTCAGCAAATTTAAGAACCCCGGGACAATGGAGGGAAAGATAACACGGTCCCGGAGGCTACTGCTATATTGGTGAAAATTCAAAGGCCGTCATAAAATTTCCGGTTTAGAAAGTATATGACAGTTATAAAATCCTGGCTCAATGAAGAAGTTCCGGGTCATCAGAAAGGATTCCGGTTCAAAATCTGGTTCAAGAGACATCTCTCTTCCATAAAGCGTTGAAACTCTCAAATTGAAGGGTCCACTGCTCAGTTGGTAAAGCATAAGGCTCTTCACCTTGTGGACATGGATTCAAGCCCATAATGGGGGTTACATCAAATGATGTTATTTTCATTGAAGTATATTTCCGCGACAAAGTCCCAGCTCAACATTATCTTACTGAGCTGGCCCTTGGGGGCTACACATCATTTCTCAAATCTACATGATTATATTTACAAAGTCCCTGCTCATTATTGCATAATGACCCGGCCCTTGGGGGCTACACTGGTTGAAGTTTTTATGAGCATAAGACAATTTCAAGTTCCAGGTTGCTGCAAGCATGACAACCCGGCACTTGGGGGCTACATATATGGAGTATTCAGTTTTTTGCTAGTGACTGAGATGAACATCATGGATTTCTTCAAAGTGGTAGGAATTATATGGAAACAAGTCTCAAATCATCACTTTGTTCTGTTCAAGACTTGGGGGCTACAGGTATTATATTATTATCGAAGAACTATTTTCAAATTCTCCGGTTTGAGCAAACCAGACTGACCCGGTGTCACCAATCATTATGACCCTGTGTCTGCAACCTGGCATCATCAATAAACATGAACCGGCGTTGGCAACAATTATGAACCGGCGTTAGGAACAATCATGAACCGGGTTGGCAACAATCATGACCCGGAATCATCAGTTTTTATAACCCGACAATGGTGGTAATCATAAACCGGCAAGTTCTACATCTTCAAGCCGGCTGGATATCAGTTGAACATTTCAAGACCAATATTTTTGTCAAGACAGAGCGTTGAAGGCCAACTCAAATGGATTCTTTATTTACAAAATATCTTCTGCAAGCAAATTGATTATGAAGATGGTTATTGACTCGGATTTTTCAGAAGGAAGAAATGACAAGGACTTAAGGATGATCAAGTGCTGGTTTATAATAATATTTAAACCGGAGCACAACCCGCCAAATTTGTTCTTGTGTTTATGTTGCAGATCAGTTTAACATGTATAAATCCAAATTAAACTGGGGGCTAATGTCGGGGATATACCCCGCAGCGTAACCCGGCCGGAAGTATAACCCGACAGGACTGGACGACTCACTAGTAACCCGCCTGGAGCTTGGCAATTCACGGGTAACCCGCCCGATCTTGGCAGTTCATTAGTAACCCGGCGGACAGGTCAAATGGAGGATGAGGCCCAAGGCCCAGAAGGCCGGTTCACGTTTAATGGTGGGCCGGTTTATGATGAAAGCGTAAGGACTATTCTCCTACAAAGGAAGCAATACTAGGACTCCACTTGTAATAGAGTAATCCTAATCCAGCTAGGACTAGTCATGTAAACTGCCCCTTCAACATATATAAGGAGGGGCATGGCTCCCCAAAGGGGGACAGACAAACAAGGAAGAAGAAACAATCTCTAGGGCTAGACACAACTAGGAGAGCCGGTTTACCGGCGACTCCCACGTGATGATAATGAGACCTAGCCTCAAACAACATGTAGGGCTATTACCGAATGATGTTTCCCGAGGCCCGAAGCTGTCTAAATCCTTGTCTTGTGTGTTGATCCGCCCTGCGTCTCTCGTCCCACTCAACCTCTCTCAAGCTACCACATAGATGCATTGGCCATGCGACTAAGTCCTCACACTAGGACATCTGCCGTGACAATTCCATGACATCCATGTAGTGTATTGATTGTTTGAATGGTACAAGTGATAAGTGATTAGTTGTTTCATCTATGGAAATGATTTCTTCTAGTAATCCGACTAGGGTTGGTGTTCGTGCTAATAATTCCTAGCCAGGACTTGACAATTGATTTTGAATGACCTACATATGTTTGTGCCATTATTTTCTTCAAGATTGCTCTGTACATAGACGAATGTGTGTCAGGGAAACTGATCCACGAACACCTATGGGGCCGGCGGACCGGGCCCCTTTCGGTTCGGCGGGGGGCGGAGATCGCACGAAGAGCAGATCGAGGTGAGGCACACGAGCAGTTTACCCAGCTTCGGAGCTCTCC
The DNA here is from genome assembly GCF_002162155.2 of Triticum dicoccoides. NCBI lineage: Eukaryota > Viridiplantae > Streptophyta > Magnoliopsida > Poales > Poaceae > Triticum > Triticum dicoccoides. The sequence continues at coordinate 579,600,136 of NC_041393.1, forward strand.
GGAGAGATAACACTCCTACTGCTGCTTGTCTGGTTGTATTATCTGGTGTTCTTGCTCTCGAGCCAGAGAGTGTGATGTTTTCTGGGCTACAAATGAATCGAAGCAAACTGTCCGAACCTCCGAACCCCCTCTACGTTGCGCATGGGCCTCCTTTTATACGCTAAAGGGGTCACCGACAGGTGGCAACGCAGAGGAGGGTAAAAACGTAAAAAGCGAGGTAGTTGATACAGTTGCTTGTACAGTGCACCCTACCTAACCCTGACAGCAGGGGACAAGGGCATTAAATGCCTATCTGAGTCGCCCGAACAGTGCAGAAAAGGACCGTTAGGGGCGCCACCGTTCGCCACAGTGGCGATCTTGTCAGCTTCGCATGCCACTGCGCACCGCTGGCTGCACAGCCTCCCGTCACACGCGCCCGTAGAAGCCCCCAGAGCGACACGTTGGTGGATGCGCTGGAGCGTGGGCGCAGAGTGGCCGCCTGCCGCGGCAAGCGCCTTGCCGCTGTTGTTATCTCGCCGGGTCCAGAAGCTCGTCGCTCACCGGGCCTCGGGGTACCTTATTTAGTCTTCCCGGCAAGCTCCTCTTGCCGGGGCCTTGTTGGCTTGCCGGAGCGCGTGGCGCGTCGCGGCAAGTTCCTTGGAGCGCCTTGGTTGGCCTTCCCGGCAAGCTCCTCTTGCCGGGGCCTTGTCTCCTTAGCTTAAATACTATGTTCTTGGATGGCTCCAAGGGAACCTTGGGGGATCTTGGCGTTCGCCCGGCAAGCCTTTGCCGCGGGGTGCTGCAACTGCCCGTGCACAAGTTCGGGGTACTAGGGTACCCCTATTCTAGTACACCGACAGGAGCCCCCGGGCCTGGGCCAGACACGGTGCCGAGCGCTGTTGGGCCAGGCCCAAGACAGGGCACGGGCACATGCGGGCTGGGCCACGCCAAATCTTGTTCCGTATCCACCGCACTCTCCCATAACGGCACGCGTTGAATGCGGCATCTTGGGAGAGATCGTGGGTGGTTGTTTATTTGGAAGGCCGAAACGTCCGCCCCATCCCTCTTTATAAGCAGAGAAACAGAGGCAGTTCGTTCCCCCTCGCTGGTTGCTGCTACTCCTTCTTCACAAACTCCGCCGCTCCCCCCTTCTTCTTGAAGCCGATAGAGCAGCGCTCCGCCCCCCCTTTGCCACCAGCATCACCACGCCGTCGAGCTTCCCCACCACCTCCGCCATGGCCCCGAAAGCCGACAAGGGAAAGGGTGTGAAGTCGACCGAGGCGCAGCGGCTCGCGGCGCTGCGGAAGGAGCGGGCGATCTTCACCCCCAGCTCGGCGTGCAGGAGCTGAGGGAGTACTTCTACCTCTTTTGGGCGACGGAGACGCGTGCGCATCCGCGCACGAGGGTACTCCCGGCCGCTGCCTCGGAGTTGGCTTCAAATGGGTACCCGTTCTTCCCGCTATTCTTCTATTGCGGGCTCTGCCCGCCCTTCTCGGAGTTCTTCTGTGATATTATGAACACATATGGCTTCCGCCTCCTTGACTTCACCCCCAATGCTGTCTTGACCATGGCAGTTTTCGCACACTTGTGCGAAAACTTTGTCAGAGTCCACCCTAGTGTTGCCCTTTTCCGCCACTTCTTCATACCTAGGGTAGAGAGAGGACAGCCGCTTGCCGGAGGGATTGCCTGGGTCTTGAGAGTCGGCAAGAAAGAGGCGTACTTGGAGGGTGAGCTCCGCAGCAAGTGGGAGGAGTGGAGAGCGGAGTGGTGCTGGATCGTTGAGGAGAATCCGCAGCCCTTCACCGCCGTGCGCCAAACTCCAATAGTGCGCGGCAATGACTGGAGCAACGTGGCCCCGGAAGACGAGAGGCTGAAGATCGCCATCACTAGGATTCTTCGCCTCAGGCTTGCCGGGCTCACCGTAGGTGCTGTCGGGGCAGATTTCCTCCGCCGCCGCATTGCCCCCCTGCAGGAGAGGGGGAGGCCCGCCTGGGAATTCAAGAATTCGGAGGACATCATGAGGCTGCGGCCGGGCCTCAACTACAACTTCACCGTCTTGGAGTTGGACGCAATGCTCTTGGAGTTATTCAAACGCGACCCCCAGCACCCATTCACACTGCCGAGGGGCGTAGTTCCTTTGTGCAATAACTCTTCGCTTGACCGGATCCGCGCCATGATGCCGTTGTGCGATTCACACGGCATCGTCCCAACTTGGCAAGAGCCTGCGGATGACGTTGTGCGAGCATTCTTCGACACCTTGGAGGAAGTGTCAGTCCGCACTGACGAGCAGAAGAGCCTCACCCATGACACCACCGACGAGGAGCTGCAGCTCATCGCTACTAGGGCGGAAGAGGCTGCGGCCGCAGCTGCTGCGGGTGTGTTTGGGTTTACTGTGGAGGAGGCGGAGGCTGCAGAGGCGGCAAACCTTGCCGAACGCGCGGAGTTCATGGGCGAGGAGGAGCCTGCCGGTTCCGAAGCCGAGTCGAGCGAGGCCGGCGAGGAGGAGGCTGAGCCTTCAGAGGACTTGCCGCAGGCGGAGCCCCCGGCCCCGCCAAGGAGGCGCCTTCGCAGGGCCGGGGACGCAGCGGGGCGGCAGCCGGCTCCACAGCCACCGAGCCGCGTGACGCGCTCTACCGCGGCAAGCAATGTTGCCGCGGGAGCGCCTCACGCAACAGCGGCAACTGGAGCGGGATCTTCCCGGGCCACTGCCACTGCCCCCGCCAAGCGGGCAAGGGATCCTACTCCTCCACCTCGCCGCACCGGAGGAGGGCCGGACTTCGATCTTTCCGCGCTCAGCTCCGACGAGGAGGAAGAAGAGTGAGTTTCTTTGGTGCTCTTATAATCCTTCAATCTTGCTGTTTATATCTTGTATCTGACTTGCTCCAATCTGGACTCCTTTCTTTTCAGGACGCTGGCCCAGAGAGCGGCGAAGAGGGCCAAGGCCGCGGTGATCGTCATCGAGGATGACCCCATCGTGTGAGCAGGAGGTGGGCCCGAGACCACCTTGACGGACCTGGCAATCACCCCTCCGAGCAGCCCCCACCGCAGCCCCCAGCGTAAGTTCATAGTTTAGCCTTCTGCTGCCAGGCGCGCTTGAGTCCTTTTTCCTTTGTTGATATATTGCTTGTTGACTTGTGCAGGAGCAGAGCAGCCTCATCAGGAGCGCCCGGAGGCCGGTCCCGAAGTGCCACCTGCTTCGACTGCGCCGCCAAGGGAGGAGTCCCCGGCAAGGGAGCGCTCTCCGGCAAGGGGGGACTCTCCGGCAAGGGACAGCACTGCTGATCCTGCAGCGACCGAGGCCACAACTAAAGATCTTGGCGCAGGTAATTCACTTGCCCAGAAACTTTCCCTTGGGTTCTGCTTCTTCCGTTTTTCCTTTCTTGGATTTTCGATTGATTTTCCTCCCTTCTTCATTCTTCAGACCCATCTTCGGCTGAGCCAATGGAGACAGAGGGCGCCGGCGAGGAAGGTGCCGGTGCTGATGAGACCGCCGGCGAGGGGGCCGCCGGGGCTGCTACTGCAGAAGCCGGCGAGGGGTCGGGCGATCGCACTGACGACCCTGAGGCCACAAGAGCGCCGGGCGCTGCGCTGACCGCCGAACCCTCTACCGCTTCCGCGGAGCCGGGCTCCGAGGAGCCCCAGCCCGGCGCCTACTTGCAGGGCGGCGACAATATCTTCATCAAGCTACCCTGGGCATCGAGCTCCAGGGCGCCGGTCGAGGGGGAGACTTTTGACGGGGAGGTGCTCGCCTCTGCTGGACTGTCATTGGTTGACGCGCCCAGCAGCAGCAGTGGCGAGCCTAAAGAGGAGCAGCTTCTGCGGAAGCTGCTGTCACTCTACCGCACCCGGCAAGCCAAGCTGGATTCCCGGGAAGCGCTTGTCGCGAAGGCGGGAGTTGACATGGAAAAGCGTGCGGAGGAGCTCCGGGGCCAAAATCAAGAAGCTCTCCGGTCCCTGGTGCAGGAGCGGGAGCGAGTCGACGAGGAGCGCACGGCCTTTCTTCTCGAGAAGGCCGAGGCTGAGGAGGAGCAAAGGCTGGCTGCCGAGAAGCAGTCCGCGCGGGAAGCTGAACTAGTGCAGCGGAAGGCCCACCTCGACAGCTACGAGGAAGAGCTCGCCGAGCGCGAGCGAGCACTTGGCGGGGCGCTCAAGGAGGCAAAGGACGCTGCGGCAACTGCAGAGGCCGCTAAGAAAGAGCTAGAGGAGAAGGTGGCGCAGCTGGAGGCCGATATTGGGAAGAGCGGCGAGGAGCTTGCCGCGCTCAAGCGTGACCGCGAGAAGGATGCTGCCGCCCATGGTGAGCTGCAAGGCCTTCTCGCTGAGAGGAGCAAGGGCCTCAGCGCCGCCAAGGATTCCAAAGCAGACCTGGAGCTGAAGCTGGCCACGCTGACGCAGACGCTGGAGGCCGTCAAGGAGCGGGAGAAGACCTTGTCGGAGAAGGTCAAGGCTGACGCGGCGCTGCTGGAGAGCATTGCAGTTACCCAGAACTCGTTCAGAGACACTGTGGAGCACTAGACCGAGGGTCTGGTGAACATTGCCGCAGTCATCAACGAGGAGCTGGCGCAGCTGGGGATGGAGGACTTTGGGTACCCTTCCGACGAGAGTCTTCAACCCAGCGCCAAGCTCAGCCTATTCTTTAAGGGCGTGGCGACGGCACTCCAGCGGCTCCGGGAGAGGATCCCGAAGCAACTGGCCGACGAGTCGCGCAAAATCTGCGCCGGGGTTCTCCAGAAGGTGCTGATGAAGGTAGCCTTCCGCAATCCAGGCCTCAGCTTCACCAACGTCCTCAGGTCCTTGCCGCCTGACGCCGATCTAGATGCACTCAAGGCCCTTGTCGCACCCATTGTGGACAAGGTGAGCGAGATCAAGAGAGTCGAGGGCGGATGCGTAGATTAGGCCGCCCATTCCTTCTTTTCCCTTGTCGCTGCTGATCATGTTATGAAAATAGTCTGTTAGAGCTGCGACAAGTTATCTTGTAATATAACTTTATTTCTGTTATCAATTGCAATATTATTTCCTCTACTAGATTCCTTCCTTTGTATGTTTTTACCCTACGCTTCTAGGGAACTTGTCGGCGCAGGCGCTCGAGCCGCGAGCGCTGAGTGCGGAACTTCAGCAGCCTGCTGGCGGCGCTGCTTCTGACAAGAAACCTTGTCACGACTAGATGCAGCATGCTTAAGCTGTTGAGCGGACTCGAAACAAAGTAAGGGCACAACTAGCCACGAGTTGGTTCCTTCGCGCACAGGTTTTCCATACAAAGCAGGGTCGTTCGAGGAAGATAACTCAAAAATTTAAAAAGTGATTGCTCAAACTTTGGCAACTTAGCTTTTCTGTCATTTGCTTCCCGGTAAGGCAAGTCTTTGCTTGAATGACGCCTGGCCCATACCACAATCTTCTCCTTCCCCCCCGGCAATCTTGTGTGCGAGAGAACCTTCTTTTCCTTTAAAAGAAAAAGAAAGAAGAGAAAATAATAATAATATGGAGCTCTTCGGCTCGTTACTGCTTACCGGATGTAGGTGCTGCACAAAGTGTCAAATAATCGCATGCAAGAAAGGAACTAACGCATGAAATGGACAAGCTGTGCGGAGCACATGGGGTTTTACTTATGCACGGGATCTGCGCCCGGCTTTGTACAAAGGATTACATGCAACAGCGGCAAGACTTGTACAAAAGGTGGTTGCCGGAACGGGTTCCGGCAACCGCGCCTTATGGGAAAAACTTACGAAGATGTTCTATGTTCCAGGAGTTGCTCACCGGAATGCCATCTTCGGTCTCAAGGCGGACAGCGCCAGGCCTTGTGACTCGCCTCACCCGATAAGGGCCTTCCCACTTCGGCGTCAACTTGTTGGAATTCTTGGCGGACTGAACGCGCCGAAGAACAAGGTCGCCTTCCTCGAAGCTTCTGGCTTTAACTTTGTGGCTATGATAGCGGTGCAAAGCTTGCTGGTATCGATCAACTCGTACAGCAGCCTGAAGACGATCTTCCTCAAGGAGCAGCGCGTCGTCTTGCCGCAGCTGTTCTTGCTCAAGCTCATCATAAGCGAGCACTCGAGGTTATCCGTATGCGAGTTCCGTGGGGAGAACTGCCTCTGCTCCATAGACTAGAGCGAAAGGTGTCTGGCCAGTGGCTTGATTTGGCGTCGTTCTGATTGACCAAAGAACCACCGGCAGCTCCTCGATCCAGTTCCTTCCGCACCTGTGCAGCCTGTCGAGTGTTCTGGTCTTGAGCCCGCGCAGCACTTCAGCATTTGCCCTCTCTGCTTGACCGTTACTTCTCGGATGAGCAACAGAAGCGAAGCAGACCTTGGCGCCAAGGTCTTGGACGTACTGCATGAAGGTGCGGCTCGTGAATTGCGTGCCGTTGTCGGTGATGACCCTGTTAGGGATCCCGAAACGGCAAACAATCGACCTGAAGAACTTGACTGCTGACTGTGCTGTCACCTTCCTCACTGGCTGCACTTCCGGCCACTTTGTGAACTTGTCGATTGCGACGTACAAGTACTCAAAGCCCCCGACAGCTCGGGGGAAGGGGCCGAGGATATCGAGCCCCCAGACCGAAAATGGCCAGGATAAAGGGATCGTCTGGAGAGCTTGAGCTGGCTGGTGTATCTGTTTGGAGTGGAACTGGCACGCTTCACACTTGGTTACTTGTGCAGTTGCATCCTGGAGGGCTGTCGGCCAAAAGAAACCTTGCCGGAAAGCTTTGCCGGCAAGTGCTCTTGCGCCAATGTGGTGGCCACATATGCCTCCATGTATCTCCGCCAACAGCTTTTGTCCATCTTCCCGGCGAATACACTTCAATTTCACACCGTTGAGTCTTCTTCTGTACAGTATGCTATCGACAAACTGGTACATACTTGACTGCCGGGCTACTCTTTCCGCTTCTTCTTGCTCTTCGGGAAGTTCTCCTTTCTGAAGGAAATGGACAATCTGCTGTGCCCATGCTGGAGCTTGTGGCTCGACAACAAGGACTAAAGGCACACCTGCTGCTGCGGGAACATCCGCTTCTACGGCAAGGACTTGCGGCCCTGCCGGAGCTTGGTGTTCCCCGGCAAGCTTGCCGGAGCAAAACTTGTCGGGAGCGTCTGCTTCAACGGAACAAACCATAAGGCTTGCCGGAGCAGACTGCCCCTCAGCATCCTTGGTGTTGATCTTGGGGACTTTCTTGGCGGCGGCTTCGGGGAGCTCTGCCGGAAAGTAGTTGCCGGAAACCAACTTCCTCTTCTTGCTTTGTCCAGTTGATGGTGTTACGGATGGTTGAGTCAACTTAAGCACAAAGATCCCTGGTTCCACAGGTAACTTTAGTGCGGCGCACTTTGACAGGCCGTCAGCAATATCATTCTGAGCTCTTGGGATATGCTCCATTTGTAGGCCGTCAAAGTGCTCTTCTAGCTTCCTCACTTCATCAACATACGCTTCCATCAACGGACTCTGGTAGTTCTTGTTCACTTGTCGGACGACAAGCTGTGAGTCACCCCTGACAATGAGCTTCTTGATCCCAAGGTCTGCTGCGATTCTGAGACCGGCAAGCAATCCTTCATACTCTACAGTATTGTTGGTTGCTTGCTCTTTGGGAAAGTGCATCTGGACTACGTACTTGAGGTGTTCTCCGGTGGGTGCGACAAGCAGCAAGCCTGCACCGGCGCCTTGCAGCGAGAAGGCACCATCAAAGTACATCAGCCACTCTTTGCTTGCCTCTTTGACGGGGATGCTTGTTCTTGGAATTTCTTCATCTGGGGTTGGCGTCCACTCTGCTATGAACTCTGCCAATGCTCTGCTTTGGATAGTTGAAGTGCTCTCAAACTTGAGGCCAAAGCTTGACAGTTTCAGCGCCCACTCGACAATCCTGCCCGTTGCTTCTGGATTTTGTAGTATCCTCTTCAGCGGAAAGCGAGTGACGACTGTGATCTCATGTGCTTGGAAGTTATGGCGCAACTTTCTCGAGGCCATGAGGAGGCCGAAAAGCAACTTCTGCACACCAGAGTACCTTGATCTAGCCCCCTGCAGTAGAGAACTGACAAAGTAAACTGGGCGCTGCACCATTCTCCTTGGTATCTTATCATGTTCCTGCGCAAACCCATGTTTGTCGGGACCATAGCTTGTCGGCGAAGCCCCCTGCTTGTCGCTGGATGGATCTGCTATGGTCGCTGGCTCATCATCCGCCTCCCTCTCCGCCACTAACGCAGCACTAACCACTTGATTGGTTGCCGCTATATACAGCAGCAACTTCTCTTGCGGCTTAGGTGCGACAAGCGTTGGAGTGGAGGACAGGTATCTCTTCAAATCCTGCAGCGCAGCCTCCGCTTCCGGAGTCCATTTCATTGGACCTGCCTTTTTCAAAATTTTGAAAAATGGCAGGGCGCGCTCAGCAGATCTAGAGATAAACCTGCTGAGAGCAGCCACGCAACCGGCAAGCCTTCGTACATCCTTGACGTGCTTTGGTGCATCGATCTGCTCGATGGCTTTGATCTTGTTGGGATTGGCTTCAATTCCCCGCTGAGACACGAAGAACCCGAGAAGCTTGCCGGAAGGGACTCCAAACACGCACTTCTCGGGGTTAAGCTTGAGGTTGATCTTGCGCAGATTTGCAAATGTCTCGTCTAAGTCTTGAATCAAGGTCGCTTTTATCTTGCTCTTGACCACTATGTCATCCATGTAAGCTTCCAAATTTCTGTGCATTTGCGGCTCAAAAGCATGGTGGACTACCCTTGCGAATGTTGAACCAGCATTCTTCAAACCGAAAGGCATCCGTACGAAGCAGTACGTGCCACATGGGGTGATAAACGCGGTTTTCTATTCATCTTCTTCTGCCATGAAGATCTGATGGTATCCTGAGTATGCATCAAGAAATGAAAGCAAATCACATCCGGCTGTGGAGTCAACAATCTGGTCAATACGCGGCAAGGGAAATGGGTCTTTGGGACAGCTTTATTAACATCAGTGAAGTCAATACAAAGTCTCCATTTCCCGTTAGCCTTGCGCACAACAACAGGATTGGCCAACCACGTGGGATGGTGTACTCCTCTGACAAGGCCTGCTGCTTCCAGCTTCTTGATTTCTTCTGCGATGAATTCTTTGCGCTCTACTGCCTGCTTCCTGACTCTCTGCTTGACGGGCCGCGCATGAGGACAGACGGCAAGGTGGTGCTCAATTACTTTCCTGGGAACACCGGGGATATCAGACGGTTGCCATGCAAACACGTCGACATTCGCCCGCAGGAAAGCAACGAGCGCGCTTTCCTATTTGGGGTCAAGAGAGGTGCTGATGGTGAAGGTACCACCAGTGCCATCCTCCTTGGCGGACACCTTCTTGATCTCAGGTGGAGCTACCATTGCCTTCTTACACTTGCCGGTGGAGCTCGATGGTGCGTCCTCGACGGTAGCGCAGCACTCCGAAGAAGTGCGCTTGCCGGAGTGGGCATCAGAGCTCTTGCCGTTCTTGGTCTTCTTCTTCCCCCCGGGAGCTTCACCGGCAAGTGTCCTTTGTTCTGCTGCGGCTGCGGCTTCCCGGTAGATCTTGTCGGCACAGATAAGAGCATCCTTCTTGTCGCCGGGGACAGAGATGACACTTATTGGGCCTGGCATTTTCAGTACGTTGTACGCATAGTGAGAGGCTGCCATGAACTTGGCGAGTGCCGGACGGCCAAGGATCCCATTGTAAGGTAATGGAAAGTCGGCAACGTCAAACGTGACCCTCTCAGTCCTGAAGTTCAGCTCACTGCCAAATGTTACCGGCAACGTGATCTTTCCCTTTGGCTTGCTCCTTCCCGGGTTGATTCCTTGAAATGTGCCGGTCTCTTTGAGCTCGCTGTCAGGGATCTGGAGCTTCTGGAGCACCGCGGAGGAGATCAAGTTCAAGCCGGCCCCGCCGTCAACTAGCATCTTAGTGACCTTGAGGTTGCGGATGGTTGGTGAAACCAACATCGGCAAGCATCCGACCGCAGTTATGCGATCCGTGTGGTCCTCAATATCAAAGATGATAGGCGTGCCAGACCATTTCAAAGGCTTGCGTGACTCGACGGGTGGTTCTGCTGCATTAACTTCCTGCACCCACTACTTGAGCTGGCGGTGCGAGGCATGTAGAGAAGCACCACCGTCAACGCACAGGACCTCTGTGGCTTTCTGGAACTCCTGCTCATCAGTCTCCTCATCATCCATATCTTCATCTTCATTATCATCTTCGCCCTTGTCGCGGCCACGGGGAGGTCTGTCTCCTTGCCGCTGCTTGGCCTTGCCTCGGCGTCCTCCTCGGCCGGGACGTTTCTTGCCGGATCCACCAGCTCCTTCCTGGGCCTTCTCCTTGTCGCGCCGCTCGTATTCAGCTTTCTGTTGCTCAACAAGCTGCTCGACTCTCTTACAGTTCTGAAGATCATGGCCCTTGGTGCGGTGAATCTTGCAATACTGCTTGTTGGTGTCGTCCTGCTTGTCGGCGACCGCTGCCTCCGCGGCAACCTCCTTGCCGGAGTCACCAGCTTTGGCTTCCTTGGCGCCACCACCGTTGCCGGACTGCTCAACAACTAGCACTTCTTTGCCTTTCCTCCTTCTGTTGTTCCGCCGCCGGTTTTTCCTTGTCGGGGCAGCATCTTCACTGTCAGATCCCCCCGCTCCTATATTTTCTCCGGGGAGTCTCCTCCCTTCCTTAGCACGCACACACTTGTCGGCCAGTGCATATAACTCACTGACGTCCCTGATCTTGCACATCGCCATTTCCTCCCGCATTTTGCGGTTCCGCACGTTCTGATGGAACGCGCTGATCACCGCGGCAGGGTGGACGTCTGGGATGTTGTGCTGCACGCTACTGAATCTCTGAATGTAGTTGCGCAGGGGCTCTCCTTCCTTCTGGGCGAGCATATGAAGATCACTCTCTTGGCCATGAGGCTTCTGTTCGCCGGTAAAGGCGCCGACAAACTGATGGCACAGATCAGCCCAAGAGGATATGGAGTTGTCCGGCAAGTGCATGAGCCAGGATCTGACGTTGGGCTTGAGCACCAGCGGGAAGTAGTTGGCAAGGATCTTGTCATCTCGTCCCCCGGCAGCTTGCACCGCAATGCTGTAGATGGTGAGGAACTCAGACGGATGCGTCTTGCCGTCGTACTTCTCCGGTACGTCTGGCTTGAAGTTCTTTGTACTGGGCCACTGGACTTGCCGCAGCTCACGAGTGAACGCAGGACAACCTACCGCGTACGGCAGATCGCCTGGTTCCCCTGGTGCATGCATGTCAACAGAGGGCCCAGCGCGCTTGTCGGATTGACGTTGCACTTCTCTTCGGCGCTCGATGCGGGTTCGAGCGTCTTCTTGTTGTCGATCATGAAGAACTTAGCGCTGATCGCGACGAGCTCGTGGATCTGACGATGCAGTGGAGTCGCTGTCGAGGTGGATCCAGCGAGTCGGCGATCTTGGCCTTCGGGGCGGTGATTGCATGGTAGTTGCACCTCCGCCCGTTTCGTCGCCACCGGCTCACGTCCGGCGGTCCTGCCGCGGCGGCGACGCGCTCGGACGCCGTGGAGTGTCGCCGTTGGCGTAGTCGATGAGACTCTGAATGGTGGCCCTCCATTCGTCGATCTTGTCCGACGTCGGAGGGTAATCTAGGAGAAGTTGAGCTCGCGCCAAAGCTTCTGCTGGAGTGGTGGGTGGCAGTGGCGGACGGCGCGAGGAGCGGGACGTGCTCGAACTTCTTACTATGTTAGAAGGAGCAGTATCCCGTCCAGGCGACCGTGTCCCGCTCGTGCCAGCACGCTGGCGTGCATGCTGGTCTTGAGCGCTCCGAGATCCACCAGCTTGGTCTTGGGCTATCATGCGTATGGCACTACTAGTGCCATGACGCTGTTGATCTTGCGCCTCCTGAGAGTGGCGTGGAACATGTACAGTCGCCGAGGTTTGTACAGCCTTGTTCTTGGACCTGGCGGCATCATGAGCTTCCTCGTCGACGTCCTTTCTTCCACCGGCGTCCATCCCACCACTCGTTTGCTCCAACGGTGACGGAAGTGACGTGGATGGAGCGGCTGCCGCCGAAGTCTTCTTCTTCGGTGGCATGTTGATGAAGGGAATAAAAATCTAGCTCGTGTGAACGTCGGATCTGGTTCACACAATCTTAACACCCCCTACCTGGCGCGCCAAAGATGTCGGGGAAACTGATCCACGAACACCTATGGGGCCGGCGGACCAGGCCCCTTTCGGTTCGGCGGGGGGCGGAGATCGCACGAAGAGCAGATCGAGGCGAGGCACACGAGCAGTTTACCCAGCTTCGGAGCTCTCCGGAGAGGTAACACTCCTACTGCTGCTTGTCTGGTTGTATTATCTGGTGTTCTTGCTCTCGAGCCAGAGAGTGTGATGTTTTCTGGGCTACGAATGAATCGAAGCAAACTGTCCGAACCTCCGAACCCCCTCTACGTTGCGCATGGGCCTCCTTTTATACGCTTAAGGGGTCACCGACAGGTGGCAACGCAGAGGAGGGTAAAAACGTAAAAAGCGAGGTAGTTGATACAGTTGCTTGTACAGTGCACCCTACCTAACCCTGACGGCAGGGGACAAGGGCATTAAATGCCTGTCTGAGTCGCCCGAACAGTGCAGAAAAGGACCGTTAGGGGCGCCAACATTCGCCACGGTGGCGATCTTGTCAGCTTCGCATGCCACTGCGCACCGCTGGCTGCACAGCCTCCCGCCACACGCGCCCGGAGAAGCCCCCAGAGCGACACGTTGGTAGATGCGCTGGAGCGTGGGCGCAGAGTGGCCGCCTGCCGCGGCAAGCGCCTTGCCGCTGTTGTTATCTCGCCGGGTCCAGAAGCTCGTCGCTCACCGGGCCTCGGGGTACCTTATTTAGTCTTCCCGGCAAGCTCCTCTTGTCGGGGCCTTGTTGGCTTGCCGGAGCGCGTGGCGCGTCGCGGCAAGTTCCTTGGAGCGCCTTGGTTGGCCTTCCCAGCAAGCTCCTCTTGCCGGGGCCTTGTCTCCTTAGCTTAAATACTTTGTTCTTGGATGGCTCCAAGGGAACCTTGGGGGATCTTGGCGTTCTCCCGGCAAGCCTTTGCCGCGGGGTGCTGCAACTGCCCGTGCACAAGTTCGGGGTACTAGGGTACCCCTATTCTAGTACACCGACAATGTGCTTAAAAATCAAACCATAATCTCTGGATATGTATAAATAAATAGCCATAAATCCCTAATCCTACTTCACGGCAAGTAATCGTTGATTTGATGCCAATTTTTGGTAATTGCCAAATGTTTGCTAGAGATTAGTTTGTAACCACTAATTTGACGCCACACTTTTTTGAACTATTTGTATAGGTGCTGTCTGACGATGTGGACAGCATGGATGAAGATGTCTAGAGGAGGTACAAGAGGAAAATTCTGAGGGAGCTTTATGTGGTAATGCATAACAGGCGTATTAGGACCTGGAACGGCGACTATCGATGCCCATTCTGCAGCCACAAGCTTAATGACGCGTATCAAAGTGTCCGGGCGCATGCAAGAGGACGGGCCGTTGGCTCCTTCAAAAACAAGTATGCTCGCAGGGTAGAGCATGGTGCGTACGCCGAGTACCTGGAGAAGCTTCGGGATCGTGCCGACTTGTGAGATGAGATGTGGGATCAAACTATATATGTACGCTTGAGCATGCTTAATGACGGTTGAACTATTCTTGTGTACGTGTACGCTTATTATCTATGTCCGAGTATGTTTAATCTACGTTTACTTATATCTAACTGTGGGATATGGATGCAATCAGTTTGGTTGATGGAATCTACCTCCGTCCTCGTTTATTGGTCCCCTTTGTAATTTGTGTTAAATGTTGACCTAAGATTTAACTAACAAAATGTTAGTGCAGGTCAGCAAAAATTATATCGTTGGATGCGTATTTGAATTCAATCATATAGTTTTTGGTGACATGCATAAACATTTCTTAGTCAAATATTTTGTCGAAATTTGGTACAAATTACAGAGGGGGCCAATAAACCAGGATGGAGGTAGTACGTCAATCACAGACGGTTCCCAAAATTGGAACCGTGTGCAATGACTTTCATTTTGCATGTTGCTTCAATCACATATGGTTCCCAAAATTGGAACCGTGTGCAATGGCTTTCGTTTTGCTTCTTGCATCAATCACACACGGTTAGCTCTAGCAAACCGTTGCCTCCCAAATGATTTGTGGGACTTAAAACCCTCACCACCCAATTCAAAAAAGAAAAAACCCTTTCCATCCCCATGTCACAAAAACCCTCACCCATGCCCGCCACCCCATGCCTCCGGTCCCCATTCACACCTACACAAGCTGCTCCGTGTCTATGCACGGCATGGCCTATCGCGGCGGTAACCACTTAGCTCGACGGCTACCGCCGCCGCCAGGCTGTTGGCAAACCCCACCGCATTTCGCCACTTCCGCTTGCCGCCTCCTATCGCCATCGACTTTCTAGACATTGCTCACGTGTGACCTAGCTCCGCTCGGTTGGGGAATCTGCTGTACTGAGGGTTTTTTCTCATGGACGACAAGGTAACTAATTTAATGAGATATTATCTCATCTCTCATCCCAGTTCATCTCCCTCCTTTAATCACCTGGCAGAAATCACCATGAATTCATTTTTATTCATGCTAATTTGAGGGTTTTCTTTCATTCATAGAGTGTATAGTGCGTTGGCACATCAGGACCTTGCGACCTTCGCCAGAGATTGCATCTCACCATACCAGATGACTTGAGCATGTGCGCGGTATGTTCAATATGACCCTAAATTGGTTTGCATGGCCTACTTTCCTGAAGATATTCTAAATATTGCTACATTTGGATAAAAGGTGCCACATGCACCATATACGTCATAGGGGATTTTCCCCCTCTTCTTTCTACATTAGGCAAATTAATGATGTATTGTTCTTTCGATTACTCTCATATATTTCCATGACATCATGTTTACCCTATCTGTTTAATTATAGATTTTTGTCCTTCGATTCCAACTGCTCTACAGTTCTTTCAATTTTGGGCCCATATTTGCATGTTACCATATTTTCTTTAACAATCCTACCATTTTTTGTAGCGCATCCCTTGCTATGCAACAGATTATGTAATGCACAATTTTTCCCTTTACATAGATCAAGGATGCACGGATGTCATACTGCACACAAACCATGGATTTACAATCGTTGCTACTGTATTACTTGATGAACGTGGTGACTCCTATTTTGGCGCTCGCTTTTGGAAAGAAATTTCTAAGTTTTATGTACTGAAAGTTGGCACTAAAATTGGACTGCACATAAAAGAGCCTATTCATGAGATATATGCTAACTTCCCCGACAAAATCATCCGTCCGGAGTTTGTTCAAAGTAAGTTATCTTTTCAACTATCTGCATGTTGACTACACAGCAATGTTAAATGAATTGTGTAGTATTTAAGCAACCAATTGTTATTCCCTTTCTTACTATATTCATACCTAATAACTTCTAGTTACCAATACACTTTTCTATTGCCCTGTTTTAACTAAATATTCCCTGTACTCTCATTTCTATAAGAAAGCGTCGCTGACAAGGAGACTTCGGAGGTGGAGAACGGGCCTACCAACAAGCGGAGGCGGGGCAAGCTAGAACCGCAAGCGACTCCAGCAGGCATAGAATTTATCAGCAGCCTCCCCGATGAGATGTTGATAGTCATCATCTCCCTCCTCCCAATCAAACATGGGGCACAGACAACCATCCTTTCCCGGCGGTGGCGCCCCCCTATGGAACTTCACCCCTCTCGACCTCATCGACACCCACGAGCTCTGCCATGGCTATTGAAAAAGCTTGGATGCGTTCTCCAAGATCCTCGGCAGTCACCCTGGCCCAACCAGAGGCCTTAGAATGGGCATGTTCCCTTCCAACGGTAGGGACCGAGCCAAGCTTGATGACTGGTTCGGATCCCGCACTAGATCAGCTCGAGGAGCTCACTTTTTATGATGGGCATATGCGCTCGCTGCCAACGTCCGCGTTCCACCTCGTGCCCATGTTGCGCGTCACCAAGTTTAGGAACTGCCGTCCCCCCCCTTAATGATGCACCCGCTCTTATTCTACCACGACTGAAGCACCTCGAGCTCGTCATCGTCTGCCTCTAAAATGGTGACATGGAGCGCCTGCTCCGTGGCTGTACTGCACTCGAGTACCTTTGTCTTCAGGTGCTTAATGGGTTGAGTACATTCCACATCACCTCCATGACTCTATGGACTATTTATGTGTGTTGTTGGTTCAGCAGGAAGACATCACAAGACGTGTACCACGCTATGGTCATTGAAAACACACCTGCACTTGAGAGATTACTTGTACTTGATCAAGTAGGTCCAACAAGAATCAATGTCATTTCTACCCGAAATTGACAATGCTGGGCTACTCGTCTGACCAATACTCCGAACTTGTTATTGGATCCACACCCGTTCAGGTACAACAGCCGCTTCTACTTCTCCTTCTACAAAATAACATTATTTCTAATTTTGAAGATGTCTGTTTGTCTGTCATTCAGAAAATTATTCCGACAAGCCTGATCGAAACTGCGCACAATGAAGGTCTTGGCACTAGAATCTATCGGCCCCAACTTGGAGCAGGTTGTCACTTTCCTGAGATGCTTTCCGTGCCTAGAGAAGCTATATATCAAGGTGATGTTCCTTTCCTGTTAAATGTTAACCATAAGGGAGTTCAATTTATGACACCCTTTTCCAAGTTTAGAATGACAATGTACTATGATTTTTGAAGGATTCTTTTGGAGGATTTTAGTACATACATGTCTCCTTTTCCAACTTTATAATGACAATGCTTGATCATATGGTTACAATCCATACGCATTTCTCCTTTCGATTCATCTGTACTAGTTTGCTTAGGGAACTTTTCATCCACTCCAACATCTAGTGAAGATGGAAGATGGCATGTTAATGCCGATTTTAATCATGTCAGATTGAAGATGGCATGTTAGTCCATTTTACAAATCCTGCAAACCAAATAGGCATGTAGTAGTGTTCAAAACTGCATCTAGGCACTAACACGTTTTCTTCTTTTGCAGATGAGATTAGGCCCAGTGGTGGATAATGTGATACAATATAACAATCACGTCGAATGCCTAGATCTGCATCTCTCAGAAATTACTTTGAACTCCTACCAAGGGACCTTACCGGAGATTATATTTGCCAGGTTCTTTGTTGTTAGAGCAAGGGTACTGAAGGTAATTGCTACGTCTTGAGCTTGCATTGGTTTTCCTTGAAGAGGAAAGGGTGATGCAGTAATAGTAGCATAAGTATTCCCCTCAGTTTTTGAGAACCAATGTATCAATCCAGTAGGAGGCTCCTCAAAAGTCCCACGCACCTACACAAAGAAACAAAGAGCTTGCAACCAACGCAATAAAGGGGTTATCAATCCCTTCACGGCCACTTGCGAAAGTGAGATCTGATAGAGATAGTATGATAAGATAAATATATTTTTGGTATTTTATGATATAGATTGGAAAAGTAAAGATGCAAATAAAAGTAGATTGAAAGCTTATATGATAAAAGATAGAACCAGGGGCCATAGGTTTCACTAGTGGTTCTCTCAAGATAGCATAAGTATTATGGTGGGTGAACAAATTACTGTCGAGCAATTGATAGAAAAGTGAATAATTATGAGATTATCTAGGCATGATCATGTATATAGGCATCACATCCGCGACAAGTAGACCGACTTCTGCCTGCATCTACTACTATTACTCCACACATCGACCGCTATCCAACATGCATCTAGAGTATTAAGTTCATAAAGAACAGAGTAACACATTAAGAAAGATGACATGATGTAGAGGGATAAACTCATGCAATATGATATAAACCCCATCTTTTTATCCTCGATGGCAACCATACAATACGTGCCTTGCTGCCCCTGCTGTCACTGGGAAAGGACACCGCAAGATTGAACCCAAAGCTAAGCACTTCTCCCATTACAAGAAAGATCAATCTAGTAGGCCAAACCAAACTGATAATTCGAAGAGACTTGCAAAGATAACTCAATCATACATAAAAGAATTCAGAGGAGATTCAAATATTTCTCATAGATAAACTTGATCATAAACCCACAATTCATCGGATCTCGACAAACACATCGCAAAAAGAGTTACATGAAATAGATCTCCAAGAAGATCGAGGAGAACATGGTATTGAGATCCAGAAAGAGAGAAGAAGCCATCTAGCTAATAACTATGGACCCAAAGGTCTATGGTAAACTACTCACAACTCATCGGAGGGGCTATGGTGTTGATGTAGAAGCCCTCCATGGTCGATTCCCCCTTCGGCGGAGCGCCGGCGAAGGCTCCAAGATGGGATCTCACGGATACAGAAGGTTGCGGCGGTGGAATTAGGTTTTCGTGGCTTGTTCTGATGTTCTCGGGGTACATGGGTATATATAGGAGGAAGAAGTAGGTCGGTGGCCGCCCGAGCGGCCCACAAGATAGGGGGGCATGCCCTGTAGGGGTGGGCGCGCCCTCCACCCTCGTGGCCGCCTCGACTGCTTCTTGACTTGCACTCCAAGTCCTCTGGATCACGTTCGTTCCAAAAATCAGGCTCCCGAAGGTTTCATTCCGTTTGGACTCCGTTTGATATTCCTTTTCTTCGAAACACTGCAATAGGCAAAAAAAACAGCAGTACGGGCCGGGCCTCCGGTTAGTAGGTTAGTCCCAAAGATGATATAAATGTGTAAAGTAAAGCCCATAAACATCCAAAATGGGTAATATAATAGCATGGAAAAATCAAAAATTATAGATACGCTGGAGACGTATCAAGCATCCCCAAGCTTAATTCCTGCTCGTCCTCAAGTAGGTAAATGGTAAAAAACAGAATTTTTGTAGTGGAATGCCACCTAGCATAATTCTCATTGTAATTTTCTTTATTGTGGCATGAATGTTCAGATCCAAATGATTCAAAATAAAAGTTCATATTGACATAAGAAATAATAATTCTTCAACCATACTAACAAAGCAATCATGTCTTGTCAGAATAACATGGCTAAAGAAAGTTCATCCCTACAAAATCATATAGTTAGGCTATGCTTCATTTCCGTCACACAAAAATGCTCCCAAATTATATACCCCCGATGACAAGCCAAGCAATTGTTTCGTACTTAAATAATCTCAAACTTTTTCAACTTTCACGCAATACATGAGGGTGAGCCATGGATATAGCACTATGGGTGGAATAGAATATGATAATGGGGATTGTGTGGAGAAGACAAAAAAAGGAGAAAGTATCACATTGGCGAGGATAATCAACGGGCTATGGAGATGTCCATCAATTGATGTCAACATGAGGAGTAGGGATTGCCATGCAACGGATGCACTAGAGCTATAAATGCATGAAAGCTCAACAAAAGAAACTAGTGGGTGCGCATCCAACTTGCTTGCTCAAAGACCTAGGGCATTTTGAGGAAGCCCATCGTAGGAATATACAAGCCAAGTTCTATAATGAAAAATTCCCACTAGTATATGAAAGTGACAACATATGAGACTCTCTATATGAAGAACATGGTGGTACTTTGAAGCACGAGTGTGGAAAAAGAGATAGTAACATTGCCCCCTTTTTATTTATTTTCTTTTTTTCTCTTTTTCTTTTTTTGGGCCTTTTTTTTTCTTTGGCCTTTCCTTTTTTCTTTTTGGCCTTTTTTTATTTGGGGACAATGTTCTAATAATGATGATCATCACACTTATATTGATTTACAACTTATGAATTACAACCCAAAACTAGAACAAGATATGACTCTATGTGAATGCCTCCAGCATTGTACAGGGATGGGCAATGAATCAAGAGTGACATGTATAAAAAATTATGCATGGTAGATTTGCCACAAGTACGATGTCAACTACATGATCATGCAAGGCAATATGGCCATAATGATGCGTGACATAATGATAAACGGAACGGTGGAAAGTTGCATGGCAATATATCTCAGAATGGCTATGGAACTGCCATAATAGGTAGGTATGGTGGCTGTTTTGAGGAAGATATAAGGAGGTTTATGTGTGATAGAGCGTATCGTATCACAGGGTTTGGATGCACCGGCGAAGTTTGCACCAACTCTCAAGGTGAGAAAGGGCAATGCACAGTACCGAAGAGGCTAGCAATGATGGAAAGGTGAGAGTCCGTATAATCCATGGACTCAACATTAGTAAAAAAAGAACTCATATATGATACGTCTCCAACGTATCTATAATTTATGAAGCATTCATGCTATTTTATTATCTGTTTTGAATGATTACGAGCTTTATTATACACTTTTATATTACTTTTAGGACTAAACCATTAACTGGAGGCCCAGCCCATATTGCTGTTTTATTGCCTGTTTCAGTATTTCGAAGAAAAGGAATATCAAACAGAGTCCAAACGTAATGAAACCTTCGGCATCGTGATTTTTTGGAAGAATATCATCCTGGAGGCTTGGAGATCAAGTCAGAAGATACTCAAGGAGCCCAGGAGATAGGGGGGAGCCCCCCTACAGGGCGTGGCGCCCTGTCTCGTGGACCCCTCGAGCACCCCCCGACCGACTTCTTTCGCCTATATAACCCTACGTACCCTAAAACCATCAGATATCAAGATAGATCGGGAGTTCCGCCGCCGCAAGCCTCTGTAGCCACCAAAAACCTCTCGGGAGCCCGTTCCGGCACCCTGCCGGAGGGGGAACCCACCACTAGTGGCCATCTTCATCATCCCGGTGCTATCCATGACGAGGAGGGAGTAGTTCACCCTCGGGGCTGAGGGTATGTACCAGTAGCTATGTGTTTGATCTCCCTCTCTCTCTCTCATGTTCTCTCTCGTGTTCCCTCTATGGCACGATCTTGATGTATCCAGAGCTTTTCTATTGTAGTTGGATCTTATGATGTTTCTCCCCCTCTACTCTCTTGTGATGAATTGAGTTTCCCTTTTGAAGTTATCTTATCGGATTGAGTCTTTTGTGAGAACACTTGATGTATGTCTTGCCGTGCTTATCTGTCGTGACAATGGGATATCATGTGCCTCTTGATGTATGTTTTGGTGACCAACTTGCGGGTTCCGCCCATGAACCTATGCATAGGGGTTGGCACACATTCTTGACTCTCCGGTAGAAACTTTGGGGCACTCTTTGAAGTACTTTTGTGTTGGTTGGACGAATCTGAGATTGTGTGATGCATATCGTATAATCATGCCCACGGATACTTGAGGTGACAATGGAGTATCTAGGTGACATTATGGTTTTGGTTGATTTGTGTCTTAAGGTGTTATTCTAGTACGAACTCTTTAATAGATTGATCCGAAAGAATAACTTTGAGGTGGTTTTGTAACCTACCATAATCTCTACGTTTGTTCTCCACTATTAGTGGCTTTGGAGTGACTCTTTGTTGCATGTTGAGGGCTTGTTATATGATCTATCTATGTTATTATTGTTGAGAGAATTTGCACTAGTGAAAGTATGAACCCTAGGCCTTGTTTCCTATCATTGCAATACTGTTTACGCTCACTTTTACCATTTGTTACCTTGTTGTTTTTATTATTTCAGACTACAAAACCCTATATCTACCATCCATATTGCACTTGTATCACCATCTCTTCGTCGAACTAGTGCACCTATACAATTTACCATTGTATTGGGTGTGTTGGGGACACAAGAGACTCTTTGTTATTTAGTTGCAGGGTTGCTTGAGAGAGACCATCTTCATCCTACGCCTCCTACAGATTGATAAACCTTAGGTCATCCACTTGAGGGAAATTTGCTACTGTCCTACAAACATGTGCACCTGCAGGCCCAACAACGTCTACAAGAAAAAGGTTGTGTAGTAGACATCAAGATCTTTTCTGGCACCGTTGCCGGGGAGGCTAGGTAAAGGGCACTCACTCACACTCCGTTAACTAAGCTCTTTTCTGGCGCCGTTGCCGGGGAGGTGAGTGCTTGAAGGTATATCTTTAGATCTTGCAATCGAATCTTTTTGTTTCTTGTTTTATCACTAGTTTAGTTTATAAAAGAAAATTACAAAAAAATGGAGTTAAGTTTGTCTCATACGCTTCGTCTTTTTAATATCTTTTGTGAGAATCATGGAAAGGAAAATTGTGCTCAAGTGCTAGAAGAAGAAATCTATAGAATGTTTGGTACTAGATCTTTGTATGATGAGCATGATTGCAATGTTGTTAGCATGAATTCCTTGAATATCTATGATGCTAATGATATGCAAAGCCACAAGCTTGGGGAAGCTATGTTTGATGAAGATGATATTTTTTGTCCCCCAAGTTTTGTTGAGCAAATTTATTTTGATGATAGCATGCCTCCTATTTATGATGATTATATTGATGAAAGTGGGTTTGGAAGAGTGTCAACTTTAGGAAGTAGTGATCCCACTATATTGGAGGATGTTGAATCTTATTGTGATGAACATGAAAGTGGATTTGGAATAGTGTCAACTTTATTTAGTGATGATTCCACTATTTCAGAAGAGGTTCCAATTGATTATGAGAACAAAGTTGCTATCTATGATTATTATTGTGATGACTTGTATGCTATTAGGAATAATGATAACCATGAAACTTGTCATCATGATTTTAGTTTTCAATTGGATTAAGCCTCACATGATAATTATTTTGTTAAGTTTGCTCCCACTACTATTCCGAATGAGAAGAATTTTGCTTATGTGGAGAGTAGTAAATTTTCTATGCTTGTAGATGATGAAAAGAATGCTTTAGGTGCTGGTTATATTGTTGAGTTCATTCATGATTCTACTGAAAATTATTATGAGGGAGGAACATATGCTTGTAGGAATTGCAATAATGTCAAGTTTCCTCTCTATGTGCTTCAATTTTTGAACTTATGCTTGTTTTGCCCTACTATGCTAGTTGATTATTGTTCCCATAAGTTGTTTTCTCACAAAATCCCTATGCATAGGAAGAGGGTTAGGCTTAAATGTGCTAGTCATATGCTTCATGATGCTCTCTTTATGTTTCAATTCTTATCTTTTATGTGAGCATCATTGTCATCATCATGCCTAGCTAGAAAGGCATTAAAGAAAAGCGCTTGTTGGGAGACAACCCAATATTTACCCTTACTGTTTTTGTGTGTCCACATGATTATGCTACTGTAGTAATCATGTTTTATAGCTTTTGTTTCAATAAAGTGCCAAGTAGGACCTTTGGGAAGACTTGGGTGAAGTTTATGTGATCTTGCTGTAAAAAATAGAAACTTTAGCGCTCATTAGATTAGCTGCCATGTTTTACTGGAGAGTGATTTTAGGTTGATTCTTTTTGAATATGATTAATAGACAAATTCCTCAGGTCCATAAATTTATTTCATAATTTTTTGAGTTCCATAATTATACGTTTGATACAGATTACTACAGACTGTTCTGTTTTTGACAGATTCTGTTTTCATTGTGTTGTTTACTTATTTTGATGCATCTATGGCTAGTATTAAGTGGTATGAACCATAGAGAAGTTGGAATACATTAGGTTTTACACCAATATGAATTTAGAATGAGTTCATTACAGTACCTCAAAGTGGTGGTTTGTTTTCTTTTACTAACGGAGCTTACGAGTTTTGTGTTGAGTTTTGTGTGGTTGAAGTTTTCAAGTTTTGGGTAAAATATTTGATGGATTATGGAATAAGGAGTGGAAAGAGCCTAAGATTGGTGATTCCCAAGGAACCCCAAGGTAATATTCAAGGACAACCAAGAGCCTAAGCTTGGGGATGCCCCGGAAGGCATCCCCTCTTTCGTCTTCGTTCATCGGTAACTTTACTTGGAGCTATATTTTTTCACATGATATGTGTTTTTCTTGGAGCGTCATTTTATTTTGTTAGTATTTGATTGATGTTAGTTAGAATAATTTTTTGCATATTTAGGTTCAATAAAAGTGTCAAGGATAGCCTTTACCATGCTTATTTTGCTAGTATACATGTTGCTGTTTGAAAACAGAAAGTTTACCGCTGTTGCAAAAATTCCCTAGAAAAGTCAGAGAATGGTTTGATGTTGAAACTTTTTGCATATTGAGATCTGATAAATTTGTTACAGTGGGAATTTTAGTTCATAATTTTTGGAGTTAGGGAAGTATTGATACTCTTGCATTATTTACAGACTGTACTGTTTTGGCAGATTGCTGTTATGTTTGCATTGTTTGCATTTGTTTGCTTGTTTAGCGATTCTATTTGAGGATAGGAGTGTTAAATATGCAGAGGCATTTAGTATGCAATGTTGAATAATAATTTTAGTGATTTGTTACAGTATAAAATGATAATGTTTTGCATTGGTTTATACTAACCTATCTCACGAGTTCTTGTTGAGTTTGTTGTGAATGAAGCTTTTGATAAAAAGAGAAACCATGATATGAGAGGAATTAAGGAGACATAAAAACTCAAGCTTGGGGATGCCCGAGTCACCCCAAGATAATATTTCAAGAAGTCTCAAGCATCTAAGCTTGGGGATGCCCCGTTAGGCATCCCACCTGTCGGGGAAACTAATCCATGAACACCTATGGGGCCGGCGGACCGGGCCCCTTTCGGTTCGGCGGGGGGCGGAGATCGCACGAAGAGCAGATCGAGGCGAAACACACGAGCGGTTTACCCAGCTTCGGAGCTCTCCGGAGAGATAATACTCCTACTGCTGCATGTCTGAGTGTATTGAGTTCTTGCTCGGGAGCGCTGACTGCTACAGTACACTCTAGCAGCTAACGAGACCGAGCGTGAGTGTTTTCTGGCCTCGAACCCCCCCCTGCTACGTTGCGCATGGGCCTCCTTTTATATGCTCAAGGGGTCACCGACAGGTGGCAACGTAGACAAGGGTAAAAATGAAAAAGGAGTTGCGGTTGGTACAACAACCTGTATAGTGTATCCTACCTAACCCTGACGGCAGGGGACAAAGGCATTAAATGCCCGTCTACGTCGCCCAAATAGTGCAGAAAGGGACCGTCAGGGACGCCACCGCTTGCCAGGATGGCAATCTTGTCAGGGACGCCACCGCTTGCCAGGATGGCAATCTTGTCAGTGCCGCTTCCCACCGCGCACCGCTGGCTGCACAACCTCTTGCCACGCGCGCCTGGAAAGGCCCCAGGGCGACACGTTGGTGGATGTGCTGGAGCGCAGGTACAGAGTGGTAGCCTGCCGCGGCAAGCGCCTTGCCGCGGTTGTTGTCTTGTCGCGTCCGGAAGCTTGTCGCTCACCGGGCCTTGCCGGGACGCGTGGCGCGTCGCGGCAAGTTCCTTGAGATGCCTTGGTTGGCCTTCCCGGCAAGCTCCTCTCGCCGGGGCCTTGTCTCCTTGGCGTGAACACTTTGTTCTTATGCCTTGGTTGGCCTTCCCGGCAAGCTCCTCTTGCCGGGGCCTTGTCTCCTTGGAGTGAATACTTTGTTCTTGAATGGCTCCAAAGGAACCATGGAGGACCTTGGCGGTCACCCGGCAAGCCTTGCCGCGGGGTGCTGCGATTGCCCGTGCACAAGTTCGGGATACTAGGGTACCCCTACTCTAGTACACCGACACCATCGTTCTTCTTCAACAACTATCGGTTAGTATCGATTGAGCCTAAGTTTTTGCTTCTTAACATGAGTTGTGCTATCCTTGCAATGTCATTTTATTTTGTTTTGCTTGCTGCTTGAATACAATACCAAGATCTGAAATCCTTTAATGAGAGAGAGTCTTTGCATAGTTGCATAATTATTTAGCTACTCATTGATCTTCACTTATATCTTTTTGGAGTAGCTTTTCATTTACTCGTGTGCTTCACTTATATCCTATGAGTAAATGGTTGAATGAATTGATTGTCATAAATTTTAAATTATATATGTTTCATTTTCTTATCCCATGGGGAGTAATGACTTCACATCTAAGAAGTAGATGTTGTAAATTTATTGACGGTTAGTAAGCATTGTATTAGTCATTTGAACAATTCATGAAAGAATATTGAAGGAAGAGAGATTTCACATATAAATATATTATCATAGACATCTTTTATAATTGTGAGCACTCATTAAGTATGACATGCTAAAGAGTTGATGTTGGACAAGGAAGACAATGTAATGGGTTATGTTTTCTCACATCTCAGTTAAAGTATATTGTCATGGATCATTCAAACATGTTGAGCTTGCCTTTCTCCCTCATGCTAGCCAAAAATTCCTAGCACCAAGTAGAGATACTACTTGTGCTTCCAAATATCCTTAAACCCAGTTTTGCCATGAGACTCCACCATACCTACCTATGGATTGAGTAAGATCCTCCAAGTAAGTTGTCATCGGAGCAAGCAATAAAAATTGCTCTCTAAATATGCATGACTTATTAGTACGGAGAAAATAAGCTTTGTACGAACTTGTTATGGAAGTAATAAAAGCGACAGACTGCATAATAGAGGTCCATATACAAGGGGCAATATAAAGTGACGTTCTTTCGCATTAAGATTTTGTGTATCCAACTCTAAAAGCGCATGACAACCTCTGCTTCCCTCTGCAAAGGGCCTATCTTTTACTTTATGTCTTTTACTTTTATGCAAGAGTCAAGGTGATCTTCACCTTTCCCTATTTCATTTTATCCTTTGGCAAGCACTTTGTGTTAGGGTGATCCTGATATATATATAACCAATTTGATGTACGTTATCATGAGCTATTATTGTTGACATCACCCAAAGGTGAATACGTTTGGAGGCAACATTATAAGCCCCAATCTTTCTCTGTGTCTGATTAAAACTTCATAACCACATGTATTGCGTGAGTGTTAGCAATTGTAGAAGACTATATGATAGTTGAGTATGTGAAGTTTGCTAAATCAAAGCTCTGACATAGACCCTTCCTGAAAGTAAGATGAATTGCAATTGTTTGATGACTAAGAATGAAGTTTGCTAGTTTTCAAGAAGTTTATGGTCTATGCTTTAGCTTTAATATGTGAATTCCTTGTTACTAGATCGTGAAAAGTCTTATGAGATGAACTACTATTATGACATTTTCATGCTAGAAAAGGTGATTGAAATTATCATTGATCAAACTTGTGCACCTTCTAGCATTCACACTTCATAAATTCTTTCTTTATCATTTACCTACTCGAGGACGAGTAGGAATTAAACTTGGGGATGCTGATACGTCTCCAACGTATCTATAATTTATGAAGCATTCATGCTATTTTATTATCTATTTTGAATGATTACGGGCTTTATTATACACTTTTATATTACTTTTGGGACTAACCTATTAACTAGAGGCCCAGCCCATATTGCTGTTTTATTGCCTGTTTCAGTATTTCGAAGAAAAGGAATATCAAACAGAGTCCAAACGGAATGAAACCTTCGCAATCGTTATTTTTTGGAAGAATACCATCCTGGAGGCTTGGAGATCAAGTCAGAAGATACTCGAGGAGCCCAGGAGATAGGGGGGCGCCCCCCCCCCCCTATAGGGCGTGGCCCCCTATCTCGTGGACCCCTCGAGCACCCCCCCGACCGACTTCATTTGCCTATATAACCCTACGTACCCTAAAACCATCAGATATCAAGATAGACCATGAGTTCCGCCGCCGCAAGCCTCTATAGCCACCAAAAACCTCTCGGGAGCCCGTTCCGGCACCCTGCCGGAGGGGGAACCCATCACCGGTGGCCATCTTCATCATCCCGGCGCTATCCATGATGAGGAGGGAGTAGTTCACCCTCGGGGAGGAGGGTATGTACCAATAGCTATGTGTTTGATCTCTCTCTCCCTCGTGTTCCCTCTATGGCACGATCTTGATATATCCCGAGCTTTGCTATTGTAGTTGGATCTTATGATGTTTCTCCCCCTCTACTCTCTTGTGATGAATTGAGTTTCCCCTTTGAAGTTATCTCATCGGATTGAGTCTTTTGTGAGAACACTTGATGTATGTCTTGCCGTGCTTATCTGTTGTGACAATAGGATATCATGTGCCTCTTGATGTATGTTTTGGTGACCAACTTGCGGGTTGCACCCATGAACCTATGCATAGGGGTTGGCACACGTTCTTGACTCTCCGGTAGAAACTTTGGGGCACTCTTTGAAGTACTTTTGTGTTGGTTGGATGAATCTGAGATTGTGTGATGCATATCGTATAATCATGCCCATGGATACTTGAGGTGACAATGGAGTGTCTAGGTGACATTAGGGTTTTGGTTGATTTGTGTCTTAAGGTGTTATTCTAGTACGAACTCTTGAATAGATTGATCCGAAAGAATAACTTTGAGGTGGTTTCATACCCTACCATAATCTCTACGTTTGTTCTCCGCTATTAGTGGCTTTGGAGTGACTGTTTGTTGCATGTTGAGGGCTTGTTATATGATCTATCTATGTTATTATTGTTGAGAGAACTTGCACTAGTGAAAGTATGAACCGCCACTCATAAGGATGCACAATCCAAGGACACCTCATGTTTCAAATTTGTTACACAACTTTAACCATACGTGCATGCTACGGGACTTGCTAACTTCAACACAAGCATTATTTAAATTCATAATCACCCAACTAGCATGACTTTAATATCACTACCTCCATATCTCAAAACAATTATCAAGTATCAAATTGATCATAGCATCCAATTTACTTCCTATGATAGTTTTTATTATACCCAACTTGGATGCCTACCATTCTAGGACCAATTTTATAACCATAGAAAATACCATGCTGTTCTAAGAGACTCTCAAAATAATATAAGTGAAGCATGAGAGATCAACAATTTCTACAAAATTAAGCCACCGCCGTGCTCTAAAAGATATAAGTGAAGCACCAGAGCAAAAACTATCTAACTCAAAAGATATAAGTGAAGCACATAAAGTATTCTAATAAATTCTAATCAAGTGGGCTTCTCCAAAAAGGTGTGTACATCAAGGATGATTTTGGTAAACAAAAAATCAAATACTAATTTCATACAAGACGCTCCGAGCAAAACACATATTATGTGGCGAATAAAAATATAGCTCCAAGTAAAGTTACCAATGAACGAAGACGAAAGAGGGCATGCCTTCCGGGGGCATCCCCAAGCTTAGACTTTTGGATATTCTTGAATATCTTGGGGTGCCATGGGCATCCCCAAGCTTAGGCTTTTTCCACTCCTTATTCCATAGTCCATCAAATCTTTACCCAAAACTTGAAAACTTCACAACACAAAACTCAACAGGAAATCTCATAAGCTCCATTAGTGAAAGAAAGCAAAACCACCACATAAGGTACTGTAATGAACTCATTATTTATTTATCTTGGTGTTAAACCTACTGTATTCCAAGTTCTCTATGGTTTATACCACTTAATACTAGCCATAGATGCATCAAAATAAGCAAACAACACACGAAAAACAGAATCTGTCAAAAACAGAACAATCTGTAGCAATCTGTAACCCAGGAATACTTCTGCAACTATAATAATCCTACGAAAATAGGAAGTCCTAGAAAATGTTTCTATTGATCTACAGAAAAAAGAATCAACGAAAAAGCACGTTTGTGTGAGTTAACAAAACTAAATCCATGCGCGCAAAGTTTCTGTTTTTCAGCAGAATCAAATTAACTATCACCATAGGTTATCCTATAGGTTCTACTTGGCACAAACACTAATTAAAACATAAAAACACATCTAAACATAAGGTAGATGCAAAATTTATTACTAAACAGGAACAAAAACAAAAAACACAAATAAAATTGGGTTGCCTCCCAACTAGCGCTATCGTTTAACGCCCCTAGCTAGGCATAAAAGCGAGGATAGATCTAAGTAGTGCCATCTTTGGCACTCAATTCATAAGTAGCGCGCATGATAGATTCATAAGGTAATTTAATTTTCTTTCTTGGAAAGTGCTCCATGCTTTTCCTTAATGGAAATTGGAATCTAATATTCCCTTCCTTCATATCAATAATCGCGCCAGTCGTTCTAAGGAAAGGTCTACCAAGAATAATAGGGCAAGAAAGATTGCAATCTATATCAAGAACGATAAAATTTACGGGCACCAAATTTCTATTTGCAACAATGAGAACATCATTGATCCTTCACATTGGCTTTTTAATGGTGGAATCCTCAAGGTGTAAATTTAAAGAGCAGTCATCAAGATCATGGAAACCTAGAATATCACATAAAGTTTTTGGAATCGTGGAAACACTAGCACCCAAATCACATAAAGCATAACACTCATGATCTTTAATTTTAATCTTTATAGTCGGTTCCCACTCATCATTAAGTTTTCTAGGTATAGAAACTTCCAAATTAAGTTTTTCATCAAAAGATTGCATCAAGGCATCAACAATATGTTTGGTAAAAGCTTTATTTTGACTATAAGCATGAGTAGAATTCACAACGGATTGCAACAAGGAAATACAACCTTATAAAGAACAATTATCATAATAAAATTACTTGAAATCCAAGATAGTGGGTTCAATGCTATTTAAAGTCTTAACCTCTCCAATCCCACTTTTACCAAATTTAGCATCAAGATCTAAAAACTCCGAATCATTGGGACGCCTTTTAACTAAAGTTGACTTATCTCCAGTCCCATTATTATTAAGATTCATATTGCAAAACAAAGATCTAATAGAGTACACATTAATAAATTTAAGATCTTCATCATTATTTTCATGGAAATTAGAAGAACACGCTTTTACAAAGCAATCTTTCTTAGCATGCAATCTAGCGGTTCTGTTTTTGCACTCGTCAATGGAAATTCTCATAGCTTTGAGAGACTCATTGATATCATGCTTAGGAGGAGTAGATCTAAGTTTCAGAGAATCAACATCAAGCGAAAGTCTATCAACGTTCCTAGCCAAATCATCAACTTTGAGCAATTTTTCTTCAAGCAAGGCATTAAAATTCTTTTGAGAGCTCATAAATTCTTTCACACTATTCTCAAAATAAGAGGGAATCTTATTAAAATTACCATAAGAATAATTGTAGGAATTTCCATAATTGTTATAGGAATTACTAGGGAACGGTCTAGGATTAAAATTTCCTCTATAAGCATTGTTTCCAAAACTATTCCTATCAATAAAATTCACATCCATAGATTCATTATTGTTCTCAATCATAGTAGACAAAGGAATATCATTGGGATTGATAGGAGCACTCTTAGTAGCAAACAATCTCATACGTTCATCCATCTTTCCACTCAAAACATTAATTTCTTCTATAGCATGCACTTTTTTACTAGTAGATCTTTCGGTGTGCCATTGAGAATAATTAGCCATAATATTATCAAGAAGTTTTGTAGAATATCCTAAAGTAATTTCCATAAATGTGCCTCCCGCGGACGAATCTAAAAGATTTCTAGAAGCAAAATTCAATCCGGCATAGAAATTTTGTATGGTCATCCATAAATTCAAACCATGAGTAGGGAAATTGCGAATCATCAATTTCATTGTTTCCCAAGATTGGGCAACATGCTCATGATCAAGTTGTTTGAAATTCATAATATCGTTCCTAAGAGTGATGATCTTAGCGGGAGGAAAATACTTAGAGATAAAAGCATCTTTGCACTTGTTCCAAGAATCAATACTATTTTTTGGCAAAGACGAGAACCAAACTTTAGCACGATCTCTAAGGGAAAACAGAAATAACTTCAATTTAACAATATCATTATCCGTATCTTTCTTCTTTTGCATATAGCACAAATCAACAAAATTGTTTAGATGGGTAGCGGCATCTTCACTAGGAAGGCCGGCGAATTGATTTTTCATAACAAGATTCAGCAAAGCAGTATTGATTTCACAAGAATCAACATCATTAAGAGGAGCAATCGGAGTACTAAGGAAATCATTATTATTGGTATTGGATAAATGACACAATTTGGTATTATCTTGTGCCATGGCGACAAGTAATCCAACACACAAGCAAACAGAAAAAGGCAAGCGAAAGAGAGAGGAGATTGGGAAAGAGAGGGCAAATAAAATGACAAGGGTGAAGTGGGGGAGAGGAAAACGAGAGGCAAATGGCAAATAATGTAAATGCGAGGGAGATGAGTTTGTGATGGGTACTTGGTATGTCTTGACTTGAGCGAAGACCTCCCCGGCAATGGCGCCAGAAATCCTTCTTGCTACGTCTTGAGCTTGCGTTGGTTTTCCTTGAAGAACGAAGGGTGATGCAGCAATAGTAGTGTAAGTATTTCCCTCAGTTTTTGAGAACCAAGGTATCAATCCAGTAGGAGGCTCCTCAAAAGTCCTAGCACCTACACAAACAAACAAAGAACTCGCAACCAACGCAATAAAGGGGTTGTCAATCCCTTCACGACCACTTGAGAAAGTGAGATCTGATAGAGGTAGTATGATAAGATATATATATTTTTGGTATTTTATGATATAGATTGGAAGAGTAAAGATGAAAATAAAAGTAGGTTGAAAGCTTATATGATAAAAGATAGACCCAGGGGCCATAGGTTTCACTAGTGGCTTCTCTCAAGATAGCATAAGTATTACGGTGGGTGAACAAATTACTGTCGGGCAATAGATAGAAAAGAGAATAATTATGAGATTATCTAGGCATGATCATGTATATAGGCATCACGTCCGCGACAAGTAGACCGACTCTTCCCTGCATCTACTACTATTACTCCACACATCGACTGCTGTCTAGCATGCATCTAGAGTATTAAGTTCATAAAGAACAGAGTAACGCATTAAGAAAGATGACATGATGTAGAGGGATAAACTCATGCAATATGATATAAACCCCATCTTTTTATCCTCGATGGCAACAATACAATACGTGCCTTGCTGCCCTTGCTGTCACTGGGAAAGGACACTACAAGATTGAACCCAAAGCTAAGCACTTATCCCATTGCAAGAAAGATCAATCTAGTAGGCCAAACCAAACTGAAAATTCGAAGAGACTTGCAAAGATAACTCAATCATACATAAAAGAATTCAGAGGAGATTAAAATATTTCTCATAGATAAACTTGATCATAAACCCACAATTCATCGGATCTCGACAAACACATCGCAAAAAGAGTTACATCGAATAGATCTCCAAGAAGATCGAGGAGAACATGGTATTGAGATCCAGAAAGAGAGAAGAAGCCATCTAGCTAATAACTATGGACCCAAAGGTCTATGGTAAACTACTCACAACTCATCGGAGGGGCTATGGTGTTGATGTAGAAGCCCTCCGTGGTCGATTCCCCCTTCGGCGGAGCACCGGCGAAGGCTCCAAGATGGGATCTCACGGATACAGAAGGTTGCGGCGGTGGAATTAGGTTTTCGTGGCTTGTTCTGATGTTCTCGAGGTATGTGGGTATATATAGGAGGAAGAAGTAGGTCGGTGGCTGCCCGAGGGGCCCACGAGATAGGGGGGAGCGGGGGCGCCCTCCACCCTCGTGGCCGTCTCGACTGCTTCTTGACTTGCACTCCAAGTCCTCTGGATCACGTTCGTTCCAAAAATCACGCTCTCGAAGGTTTCATTCTGTTTGGACTCCGTTTGATATTCCTTTTCTTCGAAACACTCAAATAGGCAAAAAACAGCAATACGGACTGGGCCTCCGGTTAGTAGGTTAGTCCCAAAAATGATATAAATGTGTAAAGTAAAGCCCATAAACATCCAAAACGGGTAATATAATAGCATGGAACAATAAAGAATTATAGATACATTGGAGACGTATCAGTAATGAGTTTTGCTCTACATTTATTTCGGAAAAATGAATGGTTTGTTGATCAGCGCGGCGCTTGCGGCAGAATGGAATAGGCTCCAAAAATGTTGAATTTCATTTTGGAACTTCGGATGACAGAGTAATCAGAACTCATCGTGTCAACCCCATACATGACTTCTCAGTGGCTGACCCCTTTGCAAAAGTTGTGAGGTTTCAAAACCAGACTTAGAAGTGGTAAACATTAGTTTGAACCTCTCTGGTATCCATGTTCAGCGGATCAGCATGAGCATTTGCAGCTGATGAGCTGAACTTCATTTCTAATATCAGTTTGAACCTTGTAATCTTCGAATTTGAGCCATATAACTCTGGAATTTGAAACTTGTAATATTTCAAGCCATTGTGGTACAATCGTTGAAATGGCATCGTATGAGACTCGTATATTGGTAGCACTATTTTGAACTTAATATGCAATGGTCTTAGATTTGATTTTATTAACCATTCTCGAATCTGTTTACCTTGTCGATCTCACAACACACGATCTGTATAGCTAACTCGACTGCGATCTTGGACATTATTGCACACAGTTGGTTTCTTGTATCGTGTGCCCTGTAGAGCACAGAATGAATTATAGCACTCGAGTGTCCATCATCACCCTTCTGTGTATTGACCTCATCACCCACGGGTAAACTTATGACCGAAGTCATTCCACACACTTCGTTTTTACAAAGCTTTTTGCCAATTAACGCCCACAATTTGTCCCTCTTCTAGCCGACACGTGGCAAACCAAGTCGGGCGGGAAGCTTGCACGGTAAACTGCATGGCAGCGCAGGAACAGGCTCACTGACGATACATTTCGCGCCTCTTCGAGCCCACGCGTGGTCAAACTGCGGTGCGGTGTTGTCAAGCGTGCACTGGAATCCTCACTGTGGTGCGGTGTTGTCAAGCGTGCACTGGAATCCTCCGCTATGAACGCCATGACAAGACGTGACGATCAAACCGGCTGGCCCCCATTTGTTACAACAGCTATTTAACCCTTGTGTCTCTTCAACCTTTCGATCACGCCCCACCATTGCAAGAAGCACACCCACCACAACAAATTCTTAGAGAGTATCCTACGTGGCTCGAATGGCGCTCCGAGGGCTGCCGACGACGAGCAGCAGTTCTCCATCCATGCTGTGTTGGACACCCGCCGAAGGTTCGGGGAGCTCTCGGTGGTGTACACCAACCACCCGGTCCCGGTGGAGCACTCCATCTGCATCATGGAGCTGTTGCTTGCCGACGAGAAGTACAAGGTGGTCGGGTTCGACATCGAGCACACCCGTGCTCGTGCTGGGTCTCGTCCCAAGGTCGCCGTTGCCCAGATGTGTGTGGGCCATCACGTCCTCGTCTACCACTACTGCCTGGGCACAAGGCCTTGCGATCGTTTCGCCAGGTTTGTCAACAACCACCACTACATGTTCGCTACGGTCGACATCACCAACGATGCCAAGGTTCTCAAGAATTCGGGCATCGCCTTCCAGAATCTTGTCGACATCCAGGGCCAATACAAGATCTGGGCAGCAAGGAGCATGAGAAGGACTCACTGGTTCACCTCACTGAGGCCATCATCGAACCCTACTACAGAGACATGAAGGATTCGTACAACAACGATAAGTGTGCCTGGCACTCATCCTGGATGAAGAATCTCGACAAAGATCACGTCGTGTACGCAGCCAAGGAGGCGTACACGTGCTACGAAATGTACAGGCGAATCGTTGACATGAGGAAGTGCCTCCTTCCCCCAAACAGCGAGGGATCTAGCCAGAAGCAGAGCAATGGCAAGCATCATCGCAACAAGAAGTAGATGATTAGATCCTTGTTTCTCCTAGTTTAGTATGCATGAAATTATTTACTTTGGTGTGTGAAAATATTATCTGTGTAGTCACTTGTCTAATTGTATGCTTAATTTGGTTATGCAATGCTGTCTTTTTAAGTATATTTGTTGATGCTCTATACACAGAGCAAATCACATCGCACACGGACTAAACAAGGGAACCCGTCGGTGATGATTTCATCAATCGCTGACGATTGTATACCAGCAATCGTTTGCTCACAACACACACGGCTTGTTAACAGGAATCGTCTGGGTTGTTATCGGTCTTCCCACACATTTCTGATTACAGACCTGTTTGCCGTGTATCACACACATCTTGTTAAGTTCAACCGTTTCTGTTCTCTTGGCTCAATGCAAACAGTTCATCCGAGTGAACTATATGCCGTATATCGCACACACCTTCATCTGGCTGCCCGTTTCTGTTGTTCCGCCTCATCACAAACAGTTCATTCGAGTGAACTATATGCTGTGTATCGCACACGCCTTCATCTGGCTGCCCATTTCTTTTGTTCCTCCACATCGCAAACAGTTAATTCAACTGAACCGTATGCCCTGCATCGCACACGGAACAAAAATCTGAACCGTGTTTGATGCATAGGTCATCGCAAACGTTTTGGCCATTTTTGACGGTTCTCTGACACCACCATTTTAGATTATTGCATCGCACACAGTTTCTCGAAGGGTCTCTGATCGTAGTGTTGTGTTAGCAGCATCCTGCAATAGTGCTTCTTCCACTGTCAACTGATTGAAAAGTGATACGTCTCCAACGTATCTACTTTTCCAAACACTTTTACCCTTGTTTTAGACTCTAATTTGCATGATTTGAATGGAACTAACCTGGACTAACGCTGTTTTTCAGCAGAACTGCCATGGTGTTATTTTTGTGCAGAAACAAAAGTTCTCGGAATGACCTGAAAATCCATGGAGGCTCGTTTTGGAATTAATAAAAAATATTGGCGAAAGAATCAGTATCAAGGGGCCCACACCCTATCCCCGAGGGTGCAGGGCGCGCTGATGGAGTCATGTACCTAGGGTAGGGTCACAGACCTGATCTAAATACCCTGCCCAAGGACACCCTTAGAAGAGGTCACCTTCCAGTCGACCAACGAGGGATTCACTCGACTGACTTGAAGGAATCGACCACGAAGACTCACTCGACTACCAGGAGGTCAAAAGGCACTCTGCACTGCAACGGCCTGTAGTTAAGTAGACTTTATGATAGTTAAGACACTTTATGTGGGACGTTACCAGTAACGCCCCGGACTAAATACACCTTAAACCCTTCATTACGTGGGCTGGCTGGGGTCCTGGCGCACTCTATATAAGCCACCCCCCTCCACAGGCAGAAGGGTTCGGCACCCTGTAACTCATATACACATAATCCACTCGACCGCCTCTGGGCTCCGAGACGTAGGGCTTTTACTTCCTCCGAGAAGGGCCTGAACTCGTACATCTCTTGTGTTTACAACCTCTCCATAGCTAGAACCTTGCCTCTCCATACCTACCCCCCACTCTACTGTCAGACTTAGAACCACGACAGTTGGCGCCCACCGTGGGGCAGGTGTTTTAGCAATTTTGTGGAGAAGTTGCGATTCTTCCGAGTACTTTCATCATGGTGGCTGCTGGAGTTTTGGTTGAAGGTCGAGAGATCCGTCTCGGCGCTCTCACCTTCATCGCCGACGACTCCGCCTGGCTCCAGGAGGCTCCACTCGACGTTGATGTGCTCCCCGTCCACGGTGCGACGCATTTTCGCGCATGTGTCCGCGGCGTTCTGCTGCGGCAACCGTCGACCCTGTATCGGTCGACTCCCCCATCGGCCACCCTCCCGGTATTCCGCCAGCGCAAGCGCTCGGGCCGGTCGAGGCTTCAGCGGTGGGTGAGGCATGCGGTGGCTCGCCAGACGGCCACCACCCAAGTTGCGGCAATCGAGCCCGACGAATCTCTCTACGGCCTGTTCGATCTGTCGACTGGCTCCGTAGAGACCGCATCCGAGTGCGATAGCAGTGATCCAGCGGCGGAAATCCTGATGGTCGATGGGCCCCGCAGTCCCCCTGGCTTCGCCCGTGATGGTGGAGCAGGTGACGGAGGCGACCCCGCACGAGACCACGAAGAGTACCAGCCCGAGCCACTCGACTCTCTGCAAAGAGAGGAACTTTGCCGCAGGATCGTGGATGCCCTGCGTACTCCCATCGCAGGAGAAACCCCCGAGGCTCGCGCCTTGGAGGAGGCACGTTTGGCCAATTTGGCCAAACGCACTCGACTGGAGAATCTTCAGTGAGCACTCGACGAGCGCGCGCGGCAACGAGTTCCCGACACCAGTCGGCGTCAACTCTTCCCGCCGACTCAGGTATATCGAACCCCAATCCAGAATTTAGCAGCTGCGACCCGTATAGCAGAGTCCATCCAGCCCTCTCAGTCGGAAGCTGGCAGAGGCTTGATGCAGATCAGGGATCTGCTCCGGGCAGCAGGAGATCAGAATTCGGCCGTGTCGCAGTCGCGCAACAAAATCCACAGTCGATCCGTCGCTGCGAATACGGTTTAGTCGGCTCACAGCCCCAGATCACCTCCGCAGCGTGAAGAGCGCGAGAATCGGCGAGACCAATATGGTGACCGACTCGACCGAGATGATAGGCGTCGAGTGCCCAATTCCCCTCCGAGGGGTGGGTCTTACGCTCCTCGGCAGCAAGATGACAGACGTCAGCTCAGTGCGGGGCGAAGAGTTCCAGTCGACCCCAGAGAACCAGGCTTTGATGCGCGATCCATTATCGTGCAAGGCTTAGTCGACCGGAACAGAGCCCATTGAGGTGGACTCGACAGAGATGCGCCCACAAGCAGTCGAGTGCATGTTTCTGGTCCTGAATGTTTCAGCAGAGCTATCAGAGCCGCAGTTATCCCTCCCAATTTCAGGTTGGCAACAGGAGTCAGCAAGTTCACTGGCGAGTCTAAGCCTGAAACTTGGCTTGAGGACTACCGAGTGGCGGTTCAGATTGGTGGTGGGAACGACGAGGTGGCCATGAAGCATTTGCCCCTCATGCTGGAAGGTTCTGCCAGGGCATGGTTGACTCAATTACCTCCTAGCAGCATTTACACTTGGGAAGATCTGTCCCGAGTGTTCATCAGAACGTTTGAAGGAACTTGCAAGCGACCGGCTGGACTGACAGAGTTGCAAGTCTGCGTGCAGAAGACCAATGAGACTCTCAGAGAGTATATTCAGAGATGGATCACTTTGCACCATACTGTGGAGAATGTGTCTGATCATCAGGCAGTCTGCGCCTTTAAGGATGGTGTCAAGAACAGAGAATTAAGTTTGAAATTTGGTCGAACCGGTGATATGACCTTGAGTCGGATGATGGAGATTGCTACCAAGTACGCCAACGGCGAAGAAGAAGACCGACTCCGAAGCGGCAAGCACAAGCCGAGTCAGTCGGAAAAGGGAAACACCAGTCGGAAACAGAAGCGGAAGGCTGAACCGGCAGCTCCTGGAGAGGCTCTGGCCGTGACTCAGGGAAAGTTTAAAGGGAAACCAAAAGGATCTTGGAACCCTAAGAAGGTGAAGGATAAAGAAGGGAACGACGTGATGGATATGCCGTGTCACATCCACACGAAGAAAGACGAAGAGGGGAATATCATCTACCCAAAGCATACCACTCGCCAATGTCGACTCCTGATCCAGCAGTTTCAGGGAAAACAATCTAATAACAAGGAGAAGGAGTCGGACAAGGCCGAAGACAAGGAGGACAGTGAGGAAGGATATCCACATATCAACTCCACTCTGATGATCTTTGCAGATGTAGAAAGCAAGAGTCGATTGAAAGTTATTAACCGTGAGGTGAACATGGTTGCCCCAGCGAAAGCAAATTATCTGAAATGGTCCCAAACACCCATCACCTTCGACCAATCTGATCACCCGACTCATATTGCCACCCCTGGGAGGCAAGCTTTGGTGGTCGATCCAGTTGTTGAAGGCACTCGACTGACAAAAGTGCTTATGGACGGTGGTAGTGGGCTGAATTTGTTGTATGCAGACACACTGAAAGGAATGGGCATTCCGATGTCCCGACTGAGCACCAGTAACATGAGCTTTCATGGAGTTATACCAGGAAAGAAAGCCGAGTCACTCGGCCAAATAGCTCTGGACGTGGTGTTTGGTGATTCGAAACATTTTCGCAAAGAGAAGTTGACGTTCGAGGTCGTGGATTTTCAGAGTGCATATCATGCCATTTTGGGGAGACCAGCTTATGCACGGTTCATGGCTCGACCATGTTACGTGTACCTCAAATTGAAGATGCCCGGCCCCAAAGGAGTGATCACTGTCACCGGTGATCGGAAAAAGGCAGAAGAGTGCTTTCAGAAAGGCTCAAAGATTGTTGATTCCCAGGTGACAGCGGTCGAGTTTGAAGAATACAAGCAAAACACAGATCCGAGTGACTTGCTGCGATCCAAGAAACCCGCCACAGAGTCTGCATTCCAGTCGTCCGGTGAGACGAAGCCTGTTCACGTTCACCCGACCGACCCCGATGCAGCTCCGACCCACATCTCCACAACACTCGACCCGAAATAGGAAGAAGCGCTCATCCAGTTCCTCCGTGAGAATTGGGACATTTTTGCATGGAAGCCCGCTGACATGCCAGGTGTTCCCAGGGGACTGGCTGAGCAGCGCCTAAGAGTCGACTCATCTGCAAAACCAGTCAAAGAGCATCTTCGGCGGTCCGCCGTCCAGAAGAGAAAAGCCATTGGTGAGGAAGTGGCTCGACTGTTGGCGGCAGGATTTATCCGAGAGATATACCACTCCGAGTGGCTCGCTAATGTCGTCATGGTTCCTAAGAAGGACAAATCACTCCGAATGTGTATTGATTTCAAGCACATCAACCGGGCCTGCCCGAAAGATCATTTTCCTCTCCCTCGCATAGATCAAATTGTTGACTCGACCGCGGGATGCGAGAGACTGTCTTTTCTGGACGCCTACTCCGGGTACCACCAGATCCGTGTGTACGGACCCGACGAGGTAAAAACAGCTTTCATCACTCCATTCGGGTGCTTCTGCTATATCACCATGCCATTCGGCCTCAAGAATGCCGGAGCCACATTTATGCGAATGATTCAGAAGTGTCTACTCACTCAAATCAGTCGGAATGTGGAAGCGTATATGGATGATATCGTCGTCAAGTCACGAAAAGGTTCCGACCTGCTCGCTGACCTCGCCGAAACATTTGCCAACCTCAGAAGGTATGATATCAAGCTCAATCCATCAAAGTGCACATTTGGAGTTCCTGGTAGCAAGTTACTCGGCTTTCTCGTTTTCGAGCAAGGAATCGACGCTAATCCAGAGAAGATCGGCACTATTCTCCGAATGAAACGCCCTGTGCGAGTGCACGATGTCCAGAAGCTTACTGGATGCTTGGCCACATTAAGTCGATTCATCTCACGACTCGGTGAAAAGGCATTGCCTCTTTACCGACTGATGAAGAAGGCAGACAAGTTCGAGTGGACTCCAGAAGCTGATGCAGCGTTTGCCGAGCTAAAAGCTCTGCTCTCCACCCAGCCGGTGCTTGCTGCTCCAATCAGCAAAGAGCCTCTGTTGCTCTATATCGCAGCCACAGGACAAGTCGTCAGTACTGTGCTTACGGTCGAGCGGGAAGAAGAAGGAAAAGCTCTCAAAGTTCAGCGCCCAGTGTATTATTTGTCTGAAGTCTTGACTCCATCCAAGTAGAGATATCCTCATTATCAGAAGCTTGTGTATGGAATATACATGACCACAAAGAAGGTTGCTCATTATTTCTCTGATCATTCCATCACAGTCGTCAGCGACGCTCCACTATCAGAGATTTTGCACAATAGAGATGCAACTGGTTGAGTGGCTAAAATGGGCGATTGAACTTCTTCCCCTTGATATCAAGTTTGAGGCAAAGAAAGCCATTAAGTCCCAGGCAATAGCAGATTTCCTCGCCGAGTGGATTGAACAGCAGCAGCCGACTGAAGTTCACTCGGAGCATTGGACCATGTTCTTTGATGGCTCTAAGATGTTGAACGGTTCCGGTGCTGGGGTTGTCCTGGTTTCCCCCAGAGGAGATAAGCTCAGATATGTGCTCCAGATTCACTTTGATTCCTCCAACAATGAGGCATAATATGAGGCCCTCTTATATGGGTTGCGCATGGCCATTTCACTCGGCGTCCGTCGCCTGATGGTTTATGGCGACTCGGATTTAGTGGTCAACCAAGTGATGAAGGAGTGGGACGTGAGAAGCCCAGCCATGACTAGATACTGCAGTGCAGTGAGGAAGCTGGAAAAGAAGTTCGAGGCGTTGGAGCTCCATCATATACCCCGACTGAAAAATCAAGCAGCTGATGATCTAGCAAAGATAGGTTCCAAGAGAGAAGCCATTCAGAGTGGTGTGTTCTTGGAGCATATACACACTCCGTCAGTCAAAGAAGATCCTTTCACCGAAGAAGCTCCACAGCCCAAGAGTGCCACAGATCCGACTGAGGTTGAAGTCCCAGCGGTGGTCGACTTGATCATGGAGGTCTTGGTGGTCATTCCCGACTGGACAGTTCCATATATCGCGTATATCCTGAGAAAAGAGCTTCCGGAGGATGAGGAAGAGGCTCGACAGATCGTCCGTCGATCTAAGGGCTTTACCGTAATCAAAGGACAATTATACAGAGAAAGTGCGACTGGAGTTGGTCAGAAGTGCATAACACCAGAAGAAGGTCGACTCATCCTCAATGATATCCACTCGGGGACGTGTGGCCATCATGCGTCCTCTCGGACCATCGTGGCCAAAGCATACCGAACCGGATTTTACTGGCCAAAGGCGAATGAGATGGCAAAGGAGATAGTGGATAAGTGCGAGGGATGTCAGTTCTACTCGAATATGTCGCACAAGCCTGCATCAGCCCTGAAGACCATTCCACTCGTCTGGCCTTTCGTAGTATGGGGGTTGGACATGGTCGGTCCTTTGAGAACAGGATGAAGTGGCTTCACGCATGTACTGGTGGCAGTCGACAAGTTCACCAAGTGGATCGAGGCTAAACCAATCAAGAACCTTGACGCCGGTGCTGCTGTTAGCTTCATCAGAGAACTAATATTCAGATATGGAGTCCCGCACAGCATCATTACGGATAATGGGTTGAACTTTGACTCGGAGGAATTCAGAGATTTCTGTAACTCTCAAGGCACACGAGTCGACTACGCTTCAGTCGCTCATCCGCAGTCGAATGGACAAGAAGAGCGAGCCAATGGCCTGATTCTCAAGGGACTGAAACCCCGACTGATGCGTGATCTCAAGCATGCAGCTGGAGCTTGGGTCGACGAACTTCCCTCGGTGCTTTGGGGACTGAGGACCACACCTAATCGGTCGACCGGAAGAACTCCATTCTTCTTGGTCTACGGAGCTGAAGCAGTCTTGCCGAGTAATCTTCTCCACAATGCTCCTCGAGTTGAAATCTACAACGAAGCAGAAGCTGAACAAGCGCGGCAGGACGCAGTCGACCTTTTAGAGGAAGAAAGGGAGATGGCTCTGATCCGGTCGACCATCTACCAACAAGATTTGCGTCGTTTCCACGCCAGAAATGTGAGAGGTCGAGCCTTCCAAGAAGGAGATTTAGTTCTCCGAGTGGATCAGAAGAAACATCACAAGCTTGCTCCTTCTTGGGAAGGACCCTTCATCGTCACCAAAGTTCTCCACAACGGGGCGTACCGTCTCTACAACGTCGAGCATAATATCGACGAGCCCCAAGCTTGGAACGCGGAACTACTCCGCCCATTTTACACTTAAGTTTTATCACTCGGATGAGTTGCAATAAAGTACTTCTGTAGTTCATGGACCTCAAAATAATAGTGTCATAGTTCCTCCATAATTTTTGTCACTTTTTATTTTGTCCAATGAAATTTCCCCCCAGTGGGTGACTTAGCCGCGAATCCGTTTCGCCTAAGTTTGTAAAAAATCCTACCGAGTGGTGAGCCATACTCCCACTCGGAGGCTTAGCTGCGAATCCGTTTCGCCTAAGTTATCGAAAATCCTACCGAGTGAAGAGCAAACCTCTCACTCGGGGGCTTAGCTGCAGCCCAGTGCTCGCCTAAGATATAAAAACCCTACCGAGTGAAGAGCAAACCTCTCACTCGGGGGCTTAGCTGCAGCCCAGTGCTCGCCTAAGTTATCAAAAATCCTACCGAGTGAAGAGCAAACCTCTCACTCGGAGGCTTAGCTGCAGTCCAAGTACTCGCCTAAGTTATC
>NC_041393.1:579644607-579678709 GCF_002162155.2 Triticum dicoccoides
CCTACCGAGTGAAGAGCAAACCTCTCACTCGGGGGCTTAGCTGCAGCCCAGTGCTCGCCTAAGATATAAAAACCCTACCGAGTGAAGAGCAAACCTCTCACTCGGGGGCTTAGCTGCAGCCCAGCGCTCACCTAAGTGGACTAAGGAATAAGTCGATTGCAGTAAGCGCCCTGCTTTGAACTTGCAAAAGACATTTCGAGCCAAAAGCAATCATATTCAAACGACAAATTCAAGTTCGGA
The DNA here is from genome assembly GCF_002162155.2 of Triticum dicoccoides. NCBI lineage: Eukaryota > Viridiplantae > Streptophyta > Magnoliopsida > Poales > Poaceae > Triticum > Triticum dicoccoides. Next base: position 579,644,848 of record NC_041393.1, read on the forward strand.
TCGATACCTAAAGGAACCGGAAGTGCTCAGGCGCTAAGCCCGTTAAGGTTTATCGGTTACAATTCCACTCGGCATACCGAGGCAAATTTAAAGCGTCGAGCTTAGAAGAAGTTTTTTACCCCTCCTGTGGAGGGCTGGAAGGTGCAACAAACTCATCAAGATCAATTCCATCTGCGATCCGAGTGGCAGCCGCAAGGAAAGTTTCCATAAAGGACCTGAAGTCGTGTTTCTTGGTGTTGGCCACCCGGAGGGCCGCCAGCTTGTCCTCTCGCGCATCTTTGCAGTGGACTCGGGCCAGACACAGAGCAACATCTGCACCGCACCGAGCCGAGGACTTTTTCCACTCCTGCACTCGACCAGGGATCGTGTTCAAGCGAGCCATCAGCGACTTGAGGTCGTTCTGAAGTGTCTCACCGGGCCAAAGCGTCGAGTCGATGCGAGATGTGGCGACCTTCAGCCTTGCAAGATAGTCCACGACAGCTGCAACACGGGACTCCAGTCGGAAAACATTCATGGCAACTTCGTCATCCATCGGAGAATTGACGGGGTCAAGGTTTGGTTCCAGCCGGCTAGTTTCTTCTTCAAAGTTTTGACAAAATTCTGCAAGGACGATCACCGAGTCAAGGCGATGGTCGAATGGAAAAACCACGGTTGGAAATGATCACCGAGCATAGAGATTTACCTTCAAGCATAAGAAACAACTTCTTGGCAAGACCATTCAGGAAGGCCTCCAGATCTTTTTTCTTCCCAAGAGCAGCTTTCAGATTGGCATTTTCTTGCTCAAGCTTGGCGACTGAAGCTAACTTCTCGTCAACAAGCTTGATCTTCTCAGCTAGTTCAAGGTCTTTCTTCCGTTCGGCCTCCCTCACCTTACCTGCAAGTTACAGCAAGATCAGATTTTGAAACAAATAAAGGGAAAAAGCAGTCGTCAAGGTCTCACCAAACATACCTTCGGTCTCCTCCTTTGCCTTTGTCAGATTCTCCTGAACCAGCTTCAAATTCAGCTCGAGCTGAATGTGCTTGTTTTCCAGCTCAGAGTAGCGAGCCACAAGATCACAGGAGTTCTGCGAAGAACCAATCGACTAAAATGTCAAATATAATTCACTTCCGAGTGAAAAAGGAAAAATCACGCGTTTCTAAGACTACAGCTGAATACGAGCATTCGACCGTAGTCTCGGGGACTACACCCAGTGGGTGCACTCAGCGTGCCCCCACTAATCGACCAGTCGAAGACAGAGTCGACCAGTCGACCGGTTTGTGAAATCCAGTCGCCTTAGTCGAATGACGGAAAGACTGAAATTATAAAGCCTAAGGCCGACTGCCAGCAGTCGACCTTAGCCTTGGGGACTACACCCAGTGGGTGCACTCAGCGTGCCCCCACTAATCCTATTTGAAGACAGAGTCGACCAGTCGACCTCAAAGAAAAACAAGATGTATTCTTTAAGACTGTAACCGACTGCTAGCAGTCGACCACAGTCTCGGGGACTACACCCAGTGGGTGCACTCAGCGTGCCCCCACCGGTTTGCGAAATCCATTCGCCGTAGTCGAATGACGGAGAGACTGAAATTATAAAGCCTAAGGCCGACTGCCAGCAGTCGACCTTAGCCTTGGGGACTACACCCAGTGGGTGCACTCAGCGTGCCCCCGCTAACACGGAGTTTAAATCGACACACCCACTGGGTGACTACTATAAATTATGGAAAGAAAAGTTTTTTGATAGCATATCCTAACAGAACAAGTGGTGGTCGACTGACCTGAACATTCCTTTGAAGGGCGGAACTGGCGTCGTAAGCTGCCTGGCTCGCATCCCGGATGGTCTTCAACTGCTCCATCATGATCCCTCCCTGGCGTATCGCCTCCTTTGCGGCGCCAGCTTGGTCCTCTAGGACGTGGTGCGTCGTGAAGAGGGAGGGCTGCGGAGCACTCGTCAGCGGATCTGCGAAGGACACAGTGTGTCGAGTGGTGTTCTCCTCCTCCGCGACCAGAGTCTCAGGCACCGTCACATCCTGAGGCACCCTGCTGGCAGACGCTTTCCTTCTCATTCTGTGCTTTAGTGGTTCCTCGTCTTCATCATCATCAGGGAGAGTGATAACAACATTGGATGGAGCTACAGAAAAGAATCAGAATTAGAGATCATGAGTCAGTCGACTAGAAACGGTGTTAAGAGTATAATACCAGGTTTTGAGGTTGCTGCGTCCTCCATCGCATGGTCGTCAGCCCGAGCTGAGGTCTCAGAAGTAGCAGCACTGCAACTCCAAAGAGTCAGTCGACTAACTCCAGCGCCAACCGGAGATAAAGTTCACACAAAACAAGAAGACGTAAGCAATATGATTACCCTGATATGGTGGGGATGGACACCTTCATCTTCGGCAGGTGCTTGGTCGGCTTCGACGGGGCCGCCCTGGGCTGCTTCAGCGCCTTTTCAGTCGGCGCCGGAGAGGTGGTCCGGGGGCGCTTGGTCGACTGAGTAACAGTCGCGACCCCCTCGCCGCGTTCAGTCACAGGGTCATGGACAAGTTTCGACCGCCTTTCCGAGCGCGGTGGTGCGACCTCCTCCTCCTCCTCCTCTTCCCCGTCCTCATCGTCATCATCATCATCGTCATCGTCATCATCATCGGCCTCGGCGGCGTCCGAGTCCCACTCCTTCTCCTGGCTCTCGCCCCCGCTCGCTTCTCCCTCCTCAGTCGGAGCCTGCGCTCCGTTGGGCATCGAGTACAGTTCAGTGAGGGCCTGAGGGACAACAAGACAAAGATCAGTCGACCGATCAGCAGAGAAAGCAGAAATAAAATATGATGAGAATACAACGGGAAGTGAGGCAGACATGCCTTGTTTGGATCACTGTGGCAGTCGAGTGGAGGAATCCTTCTGGCCCCGCGAGGGTTGTCCTTGTTCCCAGTAACAGCGGCCATCCACCTTTCCAGAGTGGCATCGTCGACTGCTTCTGGATTGACCCGAGTCACATCCTCAGTCCCACAGTACAACCACATGTAGTGGCTCCGGAACTGAAGAGGCTGGATTCGGCGCCTAAGGAAAACTTCCAGGAGATCCATGCCCGTCACTCCCTCCCGAACCAACTGAACTACGCGCTCCATCAACATCTTCACGTCAGCTTTCTCCTCCGGAATCAGCTTCAGGGAGGAGGGCTTGTTCACTCGGTCCATGGTAAATGGAGGGAGCCCACTCGACTGCCCCGGTGTCGACTCATCCTGGCAGTAGAACCAGGTCGACTGCCAGCCTCTGACTGACTCGGGAAATGTCATGGCTGGGAAGGTGCTCTTGTTTCTCACCTGGATCCCCAGACCTCCACACATTTGGACCACTCGGGTTCTTTCGTCGCCTGGACTCGCCTTCTTCACATTTTGAGAGCGACATGTGAATATGTGCTTGAACAAGCCCCAGTGCGGTCGACAGCCCAGAAAACTCTCGCACATGGACACAAACGCGGCAAGATAGGCGATAGAGTTCGGGGTGAAGTGGTGGAGTTGCGCTCCAAAAAAGTTCAAGAAACCACGGAAGAAAATGCTCGGCGGCAAAGAGAATCCGCGGTCGACATGGGTAGCCAGAAGCACGCACTCACCCTCTTCCGGCTGGGGCTGCCACTCTTTCCCGGGAAGCCTCGCAGCTCCATGGGGGATCAGGCCCTCGTTGGCCATGTCGAGGAGATCCTTCTCCGTGATGGTCGACTGGATCCAATCTCCCTGGACCCAGCCTTTCGGCAGGCGGGATCTGGACGAAGACCCACCGCGGCTGGTGGATCTCCCCTTCGCCTTCTCCGTCGCCGACGCCTTCTTCGCGCGCTCCAGCGCCGCCGTCTTCTCCTTGACCATGGCTTCCGGCGGGGCGCGTGAGGAGAAGTGGTGCGGAGGCGAGAGCGAGCGCGTTGGGCGGAGACGAAGGAGGCAGAGAGAGAGAATGCTGAGGCACTGTTCAAAAAACCCTCGCCGGGCGCATTTATAAGACCCCTTCCGAGTGGATGACAGGTGGACCCGGCAGATCTAATCATATCCTAGAACTGTTACGCGGGCGGGATACGTGGTGAAGAAAGCGGCGCGGGGATCGAGGCGTCTATGTCCCGTCCCATCCGAACGCCGCGGTCCGCTCCGCTTCGCGCGTTTCCCCAAATTTCGCATCCCGCGGAATCCGCGAACGGCAGATCAGTCTGTCAGGCGCGGGATTTCCTGCGATCCGTCGCTCGGAAATCGACGAAGCCCGAAAGATCACTCGACGAAAGAAAAGAATGGATCGAGTCGACTGAAGACAAGTTGCTCACTATCAACGAAGAGATTCTCTGGTTCAGAACAGCGCACGACCAGTGTGCAAAGGTTAATCGGAAACAGCATCAACTCCTCCATCACTCAAAGCCTCAATCCATTCGGGGGCTAATGATGGAGTCATGTACCTAGGGTAGGGTCACAGACCTGATCTAAATACCCTGCCCAAGGACACCCTTAGAAGAGGTCACCTTCCAGTCGACCAATGAGGGATTCACTCGACTGACTTGAAGGACTCGACCACGAAGACTCACTCGACTACCAGGAGGTCAAAAGGCACTCTGCACTGCAACGGCCTGTAGTTAAGTAGACTTTATGATAGTTAAGACACTTTATGTGGGACGTTACCAGTAACGCCCCGGACTAAATACACCTTAAACCCTTCATTACGTGGGCTGGCTGGGGTCCTGGCGCACTCTATATAAGCCACCCCCCTCCACAGGCAGAAGGGTTCGGCACCCTGTAACTCATATACACATAATCCACTCGACCGCCTCTGGGCTCCGAGACGTAGGGCTTTTACTTCCTCCGAGAAGGGCCTGAACTCGTACATCTCTTGTGTTTACAACCTCTCCATAGCTAGAACCTTGCCTCTCCATACCTACCCCCCACTCTACTGTCAGACTTAGAACCACGACACGCGCCCCCTGCCTCGTGGGCCCCCTAGGACTCCAGCGACCTCAACTCCAACTCCATATATTCACTTTCGGGGAGAAAAAAAATCAGAGAGAAGGATTCATCACATTTTATGATACGGAGCCGCCGCCAAGCCCTAATCTTCTTTGGAAGGGCTGATTTGGAGTCCGTTCGGGGCTCCGTAGAGGGGAATCCGTCGTCGTCGTCATCATCAACCATCCTTCATCACCAATTTCATGATGCTCACCGCCATGCGTGAGTAATCCCACCGTAGGCTTGCTGGACGGTGATGGGTTGGATGAGATTTACCATATAATCGAGTTAGTTTTGTTAGTGTTTGATCCCTAGTATCCATTATGTTCTAAGATTGATGTTGCTATGACTTTCCCATGCTTAATGCTTGTCACTAGGGCCCGACTGCCATGATTTCAGATCTGAACCTATTATGTTTTCATGAATATATGTGAGTTCTTGATCCTATCTTGCAAGTCAGTAGTCAGCTACTATGTGTTATGATCCGGCAACCCCGATGTGACAATAATCGGAACCACTCCCGGTCATGACCGTAGTTTGAGGAGTTCATGTATTCACTATGTGCTAATGCTTTGTTCCAGTTCTCTATTAAAAGGAGGCCTTAATATCCCTTAGTTTCCAATAGGACCCCGCTGCCACGGGAGGGTAGGACAAAAGATGTCATGCAAGTTCTTTTCCATAAGCACGTATGACTATATTCGGAATACATGCCTACATTACATTGATGAACTGGAGCTAGTTCTATGTCACCTTATGTTATAACTGTTGCATGAGGAATCACATTTGACATAATTATCCATCATTGATCCATTACCAACGAGCATTTCACATATTGATCTTTGCTTAGCTACTTTTCCGTTGCCACTGTTATGATTACTACAAAACTGCTACTGTTACTTTTGCCACCATTACCGTTACTTCTGTACTACCTAGCTACTAAATACTTTGCTACAGATATTAAATATTCCAGGTGTGGTTGAATTGACAACTCAGCTGCTAATACTTGAGAATATTCTTTGGCTCCCCTTGTGTCGAATCAATAAATTTGGGTTGAATACTCTACCCTCGAAAACTGTTGCGATCCCCTATACTTGTGGGTTATCAAGACTATTTTCTCGCACTGTTGCCGGGGAGCATAGCTCTATTCTTTGAGTCACTTGGGATTTATATCTGTTGATCACAATGAGGAACTTGAAAGATGAAAGAACCAAGATTTTTCCCTTAACTACGAGGGGAGGTAAGGAACTGCCATCTAGATCAGCACTTGATTCACCTTCTGTTTTGAGTAAACTTGTGACACCTACACCTGCTATTGATTCTAATATGTCGCATGTTATTGATGATGCCACTTCTGCTATGCATGATTCTTATGATGAAACTACTTCTATGCTTGATAATACTATGCCATTAGGTGAATTTCTTGATGAAGAATTTGCTAGGGTTAGAGAGAATGAAATTATTGAAACTGATAATATTGAGGAAAGTGATGATGAAGATTCTCCCACTCGATATGAATTGCCTGATGTGCCTGAGGGTTATGTTATGGATGAAGAAATTGCTAGAGACCTTTTTGCTCGCAAAGATAGATATGATCTTAAGAAATGGTTAGCTAAGCTGAAAGAAAAGTCTTTGAATGCTAGAATGAAATATGACCCTGCTTTTGCTACTTCACCTATCTGTATTTCCGATAAGGATTATGATTTCTCTGTCGATCCTGAGTTAATTACTTTGGTTGAATCTGATCCTTTTTATGGCTATGAATCTGAAACTGTTGTGGCACATCTTACTAAATTGAATGATATAGCCACCCTATTTACTCATGAGGAAAAAAATCGCTATTACTATATCCTTAAGTTATTTCAGTTCTCATTAAAGGGTGATGCTAAAATATGGTTTAATTCTCTTGCTCCTGGTTGTGTGCGTAGTCCTTAGGATACAATTTATTACTTCTCTACAAAATATTTCCACAAGCTGCCTTAAGGGAAATATATAATTTTGTGCAAATTGAAAAAGAGAGTCTCCCACAAGCTTGGGGGAGGCTTCTCCAATTACTTAATGCTTTTCCTGATCATCCTCTCAAGAAAAATGAAATGCTTGATATCTTTTATAATGGACTAACCAATGCTTCCACAGACCACCTGGATAGTTGTGTTGGTTGTGTTTTCAGGGAAATAACTGTTAAGCAAGCTGAATTGCTATTAAATAATATATTGAGCAATGATAATGATTGGACACTTCCCGAACCAACTCCTAAGCCAACTCCAAAGAAAACGGGTATTCTATTTATCAGTCCTGAAGATATGCAAGAGGCAAAGAAATCTATGAAAGAAAAAGGTATTAAAGATGAAGATGTTAATAATTTACCACCTATTGAACAAATACATGGTCTGATAACCCGACACAGTTAGTGAAGGTAAATTCTCTCTGTATATTTGATGAAGGTGATATCCCTCGTTATAAGTCTACTAGCCAATGCTTGGATGAGTTTGATAATTTTATTGTTAATCAAGAAAACTTCAATGCTTATGTTGGAAGACAATTGAAATGTAATGCTTATATGATTGAACACTTGAGTGATTATATGTCTACAGTTAAAGGTGACCTTAAGATTATTAGTAAACATGCATCTATGGTTACCACTCAAGTAGAACAGGTACTTAAGGCACAAGATGATTTGCTCAATGAGTTAAATAATAAGAAAAATGATAATGTTGTTAGAGTTATGACTGGAGGTGGTAGAATGACTCAGGAACCTTTGTATCATGAGGGCCATCCTAAGAGAGTTGAGCAAGATTCTCAGAGAACTAATGTTGATGCACCTAGTCCTTCTAAGAAAAAGAAAAAGAAAAATGAGAAGACTTTGCATGCTTCTAGTGAACCTGCTATTGACACACCTGAGAATCCCAATGATATTTCGATTTCTAATGCTGAAACACAATCTGGTAATGAACATGAACCTAGTGATAATGTTAATGATGATGTTCATGTTGATGCTCAACCTAGTGATAATAATGATGTAGAAATTGAACCTACTATTGATGTTGATAACCCACAATCAAAGAATCAACATATGATAAGAGAGACTTCATTGCTAGGAAACACGGTAAAGAAATAGAACCATGGGTTCAGAAACCCATGCATTTTCCTCCTAAGCCATCCAAGAAAAAGGATGATGAGGATTTTGAGCGCTTTGCTAAAATAACCAGCCCTATCTTTTTGCGTATGCATTTGACTGATATGCTTAAAATGAATCCTTATGCTAAGTATATGAAAGATATTGTTACAAATAAAAGAAAGATACTGGAAGCAGAAATTTCTACCATGCTTGCTAATTACACTTTTAAGGGTGGAATACCAAAGAAACTAGGAGATCTAGGAGTACAACTATACCATGCTCCATTAAAAAAATGTTAACACTGCTTTATGTGATCTTGGAGCTTGTGTTAGTGTTATGCCTCTCTCTTTATATCATAGACTTGATTTTAATAAGTAGACATCTACTGGAATCTCTTTGCAAATGGCTGATAAATAAACTGCTATACCTGTCGGTTTTTGTGAGGATGTGCCTGTTGTGGTTGCAAACGTTAGTATTTTAACGGACTTTGTTATTCTTGATATTCCCGAGGAGGGAAGTATGGCGATCATCCTTGCCAGACCTTTTCTAAATACTGCAGGGGCTGTTATTGATTGCAACAAAGGCAATGTCACTTTTCATGTTAATGGTAATGAGCATATGGTGCACTTTACAAGGAAACAACCTCAAGTTCATAGTATCAATTCTATTGGAAAAATTTCAATGATTACTATTGGGGTTTGAATTCCTTCTTCCTACTGTCAAAAAGAAATATGATATTCTTATCATTGGGGACATGCATATCCCCGTTGAGGTAACCTAGTGTTACTCGAAAATTCTCTGGTTTCATGTTATTCGGAAGAAGTTTGTTAACAAGACTTGATCAACCTTGTTAGTAGATTCCTTTTGATGAGCATGAGATGGATGAAGTTAGAAAGCACAACTCTTTGTACCCTCCTTTTACTTTCTGTTATTTAGATTAAATAAAGTAAAAATAGTATTTTCTGTCTGTTTTCTGAATTATCCATGCAATAAAAAATACCCCGAAAATATAAGTTCTCCAAATGCCCTGAAAATGAAATATGATTTTTTGTAGAATATTTAAGAAGTTTTGCCACTTAGAACACACCAGGGGGACCCACCATTTAGCCACGAGGGCACAGGGTGCGCCCACCCCCTAGGGCACGCCCCCTGTCTCGTGGGCCCCACGTGGACCCCCTCCACTTATTCCAGCACCCACTCACTTTGTCTTCCACCAGAAAAAATCCTCCCACAGCTCAAACCCGTGTTCTAGCTCGTTTTGCTGCCATTTCGATCTCCTTGCTCAAAGCTCCATTCACAAAAATGTTTTGGGAGATTGTTCTTCAGTATGTGACTCCTCCAATGGTCCAATTAGTTTTTGTTCTAGTGCTTTATTATTGCAATTTTTTGCTGCTGAGGTGACCCTGTTCTTGAGCTTGCATGTCAAATTTATATGGTCCAAAGTAGTTTTAATGCATGATATAGCCTCTAGGCACTTGTGGGAGTAGTTGCTATCAATCTTGTTGAGTTTGGTTCACTTTTATTTTGAGTCACTAAAAATTTTAGAAATTTTTCAGGGAAAGAAAAATGCATAGGAAAATGTACCAAGGTGGTTCTTCAAGGAAGCAAGAACCAAGGCTCGCGATACGTGAGCCGGACGATGAACCACAGAGGGAAGCTCAAGTACGGCCTTGTGAATGGCCGTCAGAGGAGTTTATGGTCCAAGCAGGCATCAAGGATGAATTTGACGCGTATGTGCGTAATGCTGACCTTGAGGACTTTGTGTCAGATAAGTGCCGACAGTACCACTACCTCACTGATTCCTTTGTGAGGAGGTTTAAATTTTCATCCTCGCGCAATTCTCACACTGTTTTATTTGATCTTTATGGTAAATCTTATACCCTGGACCTAGAAGATTTTAATACTGCTTGTAAACTCCCGTAGTGGGGCAATGTTAGTGAACCTCACAAATCTGAATATAAAGACTTTCTTGCTAGTATCACTGTGGGGGAAACCAGAGAAATCACACAAGCTACCATAGGGAGCATTCATTTCCCTTCCATACATTATTTTTCTCTCTTTATAGGTAGATGCATTAACGGTAAAGATGAGGTTTGTCACATGTGCATTCCAGATCTTAGTGTCCTCAAGAGTGCGGTATTACGTGATAAACAATATAACTTGGGGGCCATTGTTGCATGGAGGTTGCATCTTAATGGTAAAAATGGAGATTTGTTTGGTGGAATTTATGCAACTCGTGTAGCTAATTATCTTGGTGTACCCATACACAGAAATGATATGGAGTTGCCACCTGCTTACCTAGATTATAGTGCTATGATTCGCCATCAGTTTCTTGAGAGGAACAAACAGTTCCTCCAGTACCGACTAATCTTTGATAGAGGCGTACTATCCATGTTTCTCTCCCTGCTCCTACTTTCTTTAACTTTCAGGCAAAAAGGAGATATTTTATAACCAGGGAGTAGGCAAACGAATATGAAAGGAGAACAGAGGCCACTCGCCTCCAAGCCGCAGCTCTTCAGGCAGTAGCTGCTGCATCTCAGTACAACCCCAACTACATCTTTGGATATCCGCCAGGCCAGCAGTGGCCATAGACCAACTTAGGCCAAAAGCCTAAGCTTGGGGGAGTATGTATTTCTCACCGACATTACATTCATGTTCACACACACATGCTAGTTGTCGGTGCTCATACTTTTTCATTGTACTATCCATGCTAGTTTATTTTCTTTTCTTGCTTTCCTCTTGTGTGTTTGAAAAACCTTAAGAGAAACCAAAAACAAATTAGTTGTAACCTTTAGCTAGTTTACTTTCCATGCTTGTTCTAGTAATTAAAAGAAAACCCAAAACGATTTCTCGTTCTTCTTTTGCTTGTTGGGAGCTTTCCCGTGTAAATAGTTTTATTTCTTTTATTTTCTTTGGGGGTCAAGAGGAGAAGACCATGATGAAAATGTTGAGTGGCTCTCATATGCATTATTGTTGATCTAACTAGGAGCCCATATTACCTTGTCTTCTCCTTTGTATTAAACACTTGCAGATTCCAGCTTATTCCAATGCACGTGCACTATTATATTATCCACACCGTTCGGTCGTGCGAGTGAAAGGCAATAATGACGATATATGATGGACTGATTGAGATGAGAGAAGCTGGTATGAACTCAACCTATCTTGTTTTTGTAAATATGATTAGTCCACCGTTCCTGATTCAGTCTATTATGGATGAAACATGTTTGCAATGAAAATTAGAGATTATAGTTGCTCATGCCATGCTTAATTAGCTAGGAGTTTATAATGGTTTGTCTTGTGTGCCAACATGCTATTAAAACGACTGTGATGTGGTATGACAGGGTGGTATCCTCCTTTGAATGATTCGAGTGGCTTGACTTGGCACATGTTCATGCATGTAGTTGAAACAAAATTAATGTAGCCTCCACGATATTTATGTCCATGGTGATTTATATCCTACTCATGCTTGCACCCAGTGTTGATTAATCTTAAGGCATATTCATGACTGTTGTCCTCTCTAGTTGGTCGCTTCCCAGTCTCTTTCTAGCCTTCACTTGTACTAAGCAGGAATACTGCTTGTGCATCCACTTCCATAAACCTCAAAGTTATTCCATATGAGTCCACCATACATTCCTATATGCGGTATCTACCTACCGTTCCAAGTAAATTTGTATGTGCCAAACTCTAAACCTTCGAATGAAATTCTGTATTGTATGCTCGAATAGCTCATGTATCAACTAGGGTTGTCTATATCTTCCATGCTAGGTGGGTTATTCTCATGATGAGTGGACTCCGCTCATCATTCACGAGAAAATGGCCGGTAATCAGGATGCCCAGTCCCGTGCTTAAATCAAATCAAAATAATTGCAAATAGGTTTCCCCCAGGATTGTTGTTAGTTGGACGGCACTCGTTGTTTTGGACAAGCCATGGATTGATGTTTGTTGGTGGTGGGGGAGTATAAACTTTACCATTCTGTTTGGGAACCGCCTATAATGTATGTAGCATGGAAGATATCGAGATCACTTGGTTGTTATGTTGACAATGAAAGTGTACCGCTCAAAATATTATTTATCTCTGTTTCAAAACTCGAGCTCTGGCACCTTTGCAAATCCCTGCTTCCCTCTACAAAGGGCCTATCTATTTACTTTTATGTTGACTCATCATCCTCTTATTAAAAAGTACCAGTGGAGAGCACCATTGTCATTTGCATGCATTGCTATTAATTTACATTGAGTATGACTATGACTGGATCTCTTTTACCATGAATTACAATGTCTAGTCAGTCCTTGATCTTCAGGGGTGCTCTGCATTTATGTTTTGTGGTCTCAGAAAGGGCTAGCGAGATACCAAATCTTGTTATATCATATTATGATTGTCTTGAGAAAGTGTTGTCATCCGAGGTTTATTATTATTGGCACTAGTTGATTATGCCATTGATATGAGTAAACATAGGACCTAAATGTTATTATGAATATGGTTAGTTCATAATCTTTGCTGAAAACTTGAATGCCGGCTTTACATATTTGCAACAACAAGATCAAACAGAGTTTGTAAAACTTTTTCTTTATCACTTTCAGTCTGTCAACTCAATTGCTTGAGGACAAGCAAAGGTTTAAGCTTGGGGGAGTTGATACGTCTCCAACGTATCTACTTTTCCAAACACTTTTGCCCTTGTTTTGGACTCTAACTTGCATGATTTGAATGGAACTAACCCAGACTGACGCTATTTACAGCATAACTGCCATGGTGTTATTTTTGTGCAGAAATAAAAGTTCTCGGAATAACCTCAAGATCCACGGAGGCACGTTTTGGAATTAATAAAAAGTATTGGCGAAAGAATCAGCATCAGGGGGCCCACACCCTGTCCATGAGGGTGCAGGGCGCCCGCTGCCTCGTGGGCCCCCTGGGACTCCACCGACCTCAACTCCAACTCCATATATTCACTTTCGGGGAGAAAAAAATCAGAGAGAACGATTCATCGCGTTTTACGATACAGAGACGCCGCCAAGCCCTAATCTTCTTTGGGAGGGCTGATCTAGAGTCCGTTCGGGGCTCCAGAGAGGGGAATCCGTCGCCATCGTCATCATCAACCATCCTCCATCACCAATTTCATGATGCTAACCGCCGTGCGTGAGTAATCCCATCGTAGGCTTGCTGGACGGTGATGGGTTGGATGAGATTTACCATGTAATCGAGTTAGTTTTGTGAGGGTTTGATTCCTAGTATCCATTATGTTCTAAGATTGATGTTGCTATGACTTTACCATGCTTAATGCTTGTCACTAGGGCCCGAGTGCCATGACTTCAGATCTGAACCTATTATGTTTTCATGAATATATGTGAGTTCTTGATCCTATATTGCAAGTCAATAGTCACCTACTATGTGTTATGATCCGGCAACCCTGAAGTGACAATAATCGGGACAAGTCCCGGTGATGACCGTAGTTTGAGGAGTTCATGTATTCACTAAGTGTTAATGCTTTGGTCCGGTACTCTATTAAAAGGAGGCCTTAATATCCGTTAGTTTCCAATAGGACCCCTCTGCTACGGGAGGGTAGGACAAAAGATGTCACGCAAGTTGTTTTTCCATAAGCACGTATGACTATATTCGGAATACATGCCCACATTACATTGATGAACTGGAGCTAGTTCTATGTCACCCTATGTTATAACTGTTGCATGAGGAATCGCATCCGACATAATTATCCATCACTGATCCATTGCCTACGAGCTTTTCACATATTGATCTTTTCTTAGTTACTTTTCCGTTGCCACTGTTAAAAAGCCACAAGCTTCTCACACAAAGATCCATGCTCACATGTAAAGCTAGGCAGATCTGTGGCCAGGCCAGTCTAGTCTTTGTATAAAATTGTGGCAGGAGGCTAAATAAAATAAAACTTTGCATTTATTAAGTATAACCCTAGAAGCCGTTTAACCCTAGCTGCGTGGAGGAGAGGACATGACTAACCTTGCTGGCCATCGAGTCATCTTCAGAAGAGGTTCGGATATCATCCCAGGACACCATGGTTGCTGGTGTAGACCAGGGGCACAGGAGAAGAAGAAGGGAAAATAGAGGAGGAAAATGGAGGATGAAGATGAAGATCTGGTGGAAGAGGAGGAAGAAGAAGGGGCTCTAGTGGTGGTGGACTTGCTAGTGGATCTGGTGGTTGCTCTAGTGGTGGTGATTGACCAAAGGTGCATGCATACTGCAAGTTACAGGGTGTGCAAGTACAAATTTGAACTAGTTTGTAGGGTGTGTAGTGTTGCCATTTCATTTCATTGAATTTTTATAGTTAACTGAATTTTAACAGTTGACTTAATTTACTTATCTGAATTTTAACCGTTGACTAAATTTAGTTATCTGAAAAGATAACTGAATTTTTACAGTTAACTCAATTTTAACAGTTGACTGGCACAATTTGCTGACAAAAGTCTTAATAACTCAATTCTGGAAGTTAAATAGATAACAAGATTCTCAATGTTGCACAAAATTAAGTTAAATTACATATCTGAACTACTCAATGTTGAACACTTATTCATTTGACTGTCAAAATTCAGCTAATAGACAAAGTTCAGTTAAGACAAAGATTCAATTTTGTGAAAACCTTAGCAGTTTCTTCTTTTGGATTGCTGCCTTATATAGCAACAAGACACTTTTGGATTGTTGCCTTATATAGCAAGAAGATAGCAGCATCAACAGAGAAAATAAACAGAGAACATGAACAAGGCAGCAACATCAATAGCATCTAAATGCATAATGCAAAGCTGTGTTGAGCAGTTTAACTGAATTTGCACACAAAATTCAGTTAACTTCAGTAGCATCAACAGACAAAATTCAGTTAACTATTTTGGGTTGTTGCCTTATATAGCAACAACACACTTTTAGATTGTTGCCTTATATAGCAAGAAGATAGCAGCATCAGCAATAACAAGACAAAGAGGACAAGACAACATCAACAGAAAAAACTACACTATTTTGTAGCACTTCATCAGCATCAATAGAGACAACATCAACATCAAAAGAGGACAGCCACTTACTTAGTTCAGCTTAATTAGTTCAACATTGCCAACACATAGTACTTCAACATTGCCAACATAAATTACAAATAACTTATGTGCTTAATATAAAAGCACACCTAACAAAACTACACTATTTTATAACTTATATGCTGAAAAATTGTATATTTCAGCATGCCTAACTAACTGCAACTGCATCTTCTTCATGTTGGCAACTACCATCTTCTTCATCTTCTGGAGGCTCTCCGAGCGGCGAACCTCCATGGCAACTGCCACCTTCCTCTTCTTCTTCCTCTCTGGATGTGATGGGCCGTCAACCTGTGCTTCCAGGGTGATGATCACCTCCACCTCCTTCTTGACGATGTTAGGAACATCTGGAAGCATCTCGACATCAATGGGGCGGTGCTTATCACCCTCCCTGGCAACGGGCGCCACCATCTGGACCTCCGGCTCGGGGACGACGAGCGCCATCATCTGGACCTCCCACTCGGGAATGACGGGCGCCGCCAGCTTGACCTTTGCCTCGTCTTCGGAGAGGACAATCACCTCCGGCTCCTCCCCGCCAGCCGACCAGGGCGTCATAGCCAGAGTCGGAGTCGGAGTCATACTCCGAGTCGGACGAGTCGGTGTCGGAGACGTCATCGCGCACCAGCAACTCGGGCTGGAAGCGGTCCCAGTACATCGTGTTGGCAGACGAGGGGACGATAACTTCAACATCCTTAACGCGCTCCATACTGGAGGAAACGCGATGCGGATCGAGCTGCCGTGGCGTGGTGGCGGACCGGTACATCCACCACCGCGCACGCTGCCGTGGGTCGTCGGAGCGTGTCTCCTGCATCCCAAAATGAAGGACCAATGCCGGAGAGATACCTTTGGGGTCGGTGATGGCGCGGTCCAGCTCGTCGTCATTCATGACCTTGAGGATGCCACGCGCATGGTGACACATCATTCTAATGCTGGGGAACCACTTCCCGATCTCCTTCAGGTCGGCGCGCATGGCCTTGTCGTCGCCTGCCAGGTCGTCGATGAGCCTCTGCCAGGCGGGGCTGTTGTCCATGGCGTCGACGGTGGTGTGGTGCTCGGCGGTGGGGGTTTTCTTGACGGCGGGGTGGGAGTTTGGTAGCGGGGTAACCGAGGCGATGTGGGTGGACTGCGGACTGGAGGTGAGTGGAGAGTGGAGCGGTGGGCGGGTTGGCTTAAAGAGCAGAGAAGGAAACCGAATCGGCATGGGCCATTTGGCCACTAGAAACTACTAGATAGTTAGTTTAGTACCTGCCCTTGATCAAAGCACCTAGTACTACCACACTAGCATTGGCCCCAACGTTAATACCATAGGTCCTGGGTTCGAGACCCAGGCAAATTTTTTTGGGATTTTTGCATTCGTGCCCCTAGTTGGGTCACGCTCGACTGATTTGCCCCTAGTTTTCCAACAATTGCGGTTTTGCCTAGCTCACTTCACTCGCCTTGTGTTTTTGCCCTTCTGAGGCGGTTCCGACCAATCACGGTTCGCCACGTGGCGACTGCTCATTTGTCAGAACCGCCCCGGAAGGGCTAAAACACAAGGCGAGTGAAGTGAGCTGGGCAAAACCGCAATTGTTGAAAAACTAGGGGCAAATCAGTCGAGCGTGACCCAACTAGGGGCACCAATACAATTGTTCCAAAAAAATTTGTTTGATTTTTATTTTTTTATCTTGTAATATGAATGAATCTGGCAGAGTGCCTTTGGTTTCTTCTCTAGGTACAGGCCTAGACTGATGCATCTTATGAAGCATTGTACATCCAAAATCTTGCACCTATACACAACCAATGATCACAACTGGTGTATCATATTAAATACAACCTAAAAGAAATGGACCAAAAAGATTAGAATTTACCTGAAAGACAACTGGTGTATCATTTTCATCCTCTTGTTGCTGCACTGGGCCATCATCTTGGGTGGCATTGACATCCTCCTGTGTAAGTTGGCCATCATCTTGTGTGACATGAACCTCCTGCTGTGTGACTTGTTCACCATCTTGTGTGACATGAACATCCTCCTATATGACTTGCCCACCATCTTGTGTGACATGAACCTCCTCCTGTGTGACCTGGCCATCATCCTATTATGCTATAACTTGTTCATCATCAGACACATCCTCAGGAATAGCCCTTGGCCCCCTTCTCACTGGTAGTTTTGGAAAAATGCCAGCTTTTCTAATATTACATCCTTTTATGTTGTGGCCCTATTCATGGCAGTATGAACATGTTATTGTGCTTCCATGTCTAGTCAGTACCTTTGTGCCATCTTTCTTTTCAATCTCATAAGGCTGCTTTCTCCTACTATTGTTTGAAGGCCTCCCTACTTTCTTTTCATAGACAGGTGGCTTGATTTCACAACCATTCATGTTCTGCCACTCACTCCTATCTCTGCAAGGCTTGAAAATTGGTTTGTATGCTAACTTGAATGCTTCAATACTGTAGCAGGAGTGCACCAAACTCTCTGGGTCAATTCTCTCATGTCTGCAGCATGCAATTGCATGGTGGCATGGTACTCCACTAAGATCCCACCTTTTGCATGTACAACTCTCTTCCTTGAGGTCAACAATGTATGTCTTGCTCCTGTTGTCAACCTGGAAAATGCCATCACCAGCCCCTGAAACCATGCATGTAGATGCTAACTCTATATTCCTTTCAATTATTTTTCTTATTTTTGGGCCTACAAAACTAGGCCAGTTCTCTACCTCTTTTCTTTTGTTGTAGAATCTGACCATGAGCTGGGTTTTGATCTTACCAATCATTGATCTGAGATGCATCTCCCTGGCCTCAAGAATATATTTGTTGAAAACCTCACTATTGTTGTTCAGAAGGATATCACACTTGACCAATTCTCTTTGAAGCCCCTAACCCAAGTGTTGGGTGGTAGCTGCTCAAGCCATTTGTATGCTTCTAAGTTGATGACCTTCATTTCCTCCATGCTTGCAGCTCACAGTTCTGGTGTTGTGCTCCTTGCACACTTCCATAACTGGTTCTTAAGAACATTTCCTTTGTGTGTTTGCTGAAAATTCTGCCATATATGCCTAACATAGTGTCTGTGCTCTGCATCAGGAAAGTGCTGCCTCACTCCCTTGATCATCCCCTTTTGCTTGTCTGACATTATAGTCCATGGCTCTCTATTTAGAATTCCCAAGTCACTCTTCAGATTTGACAGAAACCGTTTCCATGTGTCAATGTTCTCTACCTCAACAACTACAAATGCTAGAGGGTAAAAGCAGTCATTAGGATCCATGCCAACAGCACACAACAGAACACCTCCATACTTTGTCTTCAGGTGGCAGCCAACCAAACAAATGACAGGACTACATGCTTGCATGAAACCCCTTTTGCAAGCATCCAGAGAGAAATAACAACTTCCAAATATGCCATCATTGACACCTACATAGAAAGAGCTGCCTGGGTTTGATCTTCTGAATTCTGCTGCATAATCCCACATACTGTTATACTGCTCTAACTCATCTCCTTCAATGACTTTCTTCACTAGTCTCCTGGCCCTTCTAAGTTTGCTCCTTGTAGTTGTCATGTTCCAGTCCTTCTGAACAACCCTTGAAAAATTCTTCATGTTCATGTTTTCATCTGCTCTAAATGAATCAAGATATTTTCCTGCCATGAAGGGAGCAGTGAATGACTTGACACCCCATTTCTTTATGTAGGTATGCTTTGGGTTATAATTCTTGATCATGAAGAAGTTGATTCTCCCATCAAATGATGCAAACAAAGACCATGGACACCCATCTTCACAAATGTCATTAACTCTATTCCTATCATTTCTAGGCCATTTGATGCCAACTCTTTCATGACAGCTATATGAAGGAAATATTCCCTAGAGGCAATAATAAATTTGTTAATTATATTTCCTTATATCATGATAAATGTTTATTATTCATGCTAAAATTGTATTAACCACAAACTTAGTACATGTGTGAATACATAGACAAACAGAGTGTCACTAGTATGCCTCTACTTGACTAGCTCGTTGAATCAAAGATGGTTAAGTTTCCTAGCCATAGACATGAGTTGTCATTTGATTAACGGGATCACATCATGAGAGAATGATGTGATTGACTTGACCCATTCCGTTAGCTTAGCACTTGATTGTTTAGTATGTTTCTATTGCTTTCTTCATGACTTATACATGTTCCTATGACTATGAGATTATGCAACTCCCGAATACCGGAGGAACACTTTGTGTGCTACCAAACATCACAATGTAACTGGGTGATTATAAAGGTGCTCTACAGGTGTCTCCGATGGTGTTTTTTGAGTTGGCATAGATCGACATTAGGATTTGTCACTCCGATTGTCAGAGAGGTATCTCTGGGCCCTCTCAGTAATGCACATCACTTAAGCCTTGCAAGCAATGTGACTAATGAGTTAGTTACGGGATGATGCATGACGGAACGAGTAAAGAGACTTGCCGGTAACGAGATTGAACTAGGTACTAAGATACCAACGATCAAATCTCGGACAAGTAACATACCGATGACAAAGGGAACAACATATTTTGTTATGCGGTTTGACAGGTAAAGATCTTCGTAGAATATGTGGGAGAGCATCCAGGTTCCGCTATTGGTTATTGGCCGGAGACATGTCTCGGTCATGTCTACATAGTTCTCGAACCCGTAGGGTCCGCACGCTTAACGTTCGGTGACGATCGGTATTATGAGTTTATGTGTTTTGATGTACTGAAGGTTTTTCAGAGTCTCATATGAGATCAGGGACATGACGAGGAGTCTCAAAATGTTCGAGACATAAAGATCGATATATTGGAAGGCTATATTCGGACATTGGAAAGGTTCTGAGTGGTTCGGGTATTTATTGGAGTACCGGAGAGTTATGGGAATTAGCCGAGGAGTATATGGGCCTTATTGGGCATTAAGGGAGAGAGAGAGGAGCTGCCTAGAGCAGGCCGCGCGCCCCCAAGGCCTAGTCTGAATTGGACTAGGGGGAGGGGCGGCGCCCCCTCCTTCCTTCTCTTCTCTCTTCCCCTTCCTTCTCTCCTACTCCTACTACATGGAAGGGGGGAATCCTACTCCCGGTGGGAGTAGGACTCCCCAGGGCGCGCCATAGTAGAGGGCCAGCCCTCCCCCTCCACTCCTTTATATACGGTGGAAGGGGGCACCCCATGGATTGACAAGTTGATCATTGAGCTTTTAGCCGTGTGCGGTGCCCCCCTCCACCATAATCCACCTCGGTCATATCATAGCGGTGCTTAGGCGAAGCCCTGCATCGGTAGCTTCATCAACACCGTCATCACGCCGTCGTGCTGACGGAACTCTCCCTCAAAGCTCTACTGGATCGTGAGTTCGTGGGACGTCACCGAGCTGAACGTGTGCAGATCGCGGAGGTGTCGTACGTTCGGTACTAGGATCGGCCGATCGTGAAGACGTACAACTACATCAACCGCGTTGTTATAATGCTTCCGCTTACGGTCTACGAGGGTACGTGGATGACACTCTCCCCTCTCATTGCTATGCATCACCATGATCTTGCGTGTGCGTAGGATTTTTTTTTGAAATTATTACGTTCCCCAACAGTGGCATCCGAGCCAGGTTTATGCGTAGATGTTATATGCACGAGTAGAACACAAGTGAGTTGTGGGCGATACTAGTCATACTGCTTACCAGCATTTCATACTTTGATTCGATGGTATTGTTGGATGAAGCGGCCCGTACCGACATTACGCGTATGCTTACGCGAGACTGGTTCTACCGACGTGCGTCGCACACAGGTGGTTGGCGGGTGTCAGTTTCTCCAACTTTAGTTGAATCAAGTGTGGCTACCCCGGTCCTTGTTGAAGGTTAAAACAACACTAACTTGACGAAATATTGTTGTTGTTTTGATGCGTAGGTAAGAATGGTTCTTGCTCAGCCCGTAGCATCCATGTAAAACTTGCACCAGCAAAGTAGAGGACGTCTAACTTGTTCTTGCAGGGCATGTTATGATGTGGTATGGTCAAGACATGATGCTATATTTTATTGTATGAGATGATCATGTTTTGTAATGAAGTTATCGACAACTGGCAGGAGCCATATGGTTGTCGTTTTATTGTATGCAATGCAATCGCCCTGTAATTGCTTTACTTTATCACTAAGCGGTAGCGATAGTCGTAGTAGCAATAGTTCGCGAGACGACAATGATGCTTCAATGGAGATCAAGGTTCAAGCCAGTGACGATGGTGATTTGACGGTTCTTTGGAGATGGAGATCAAAGGCACAAGATGATGATGGCCATATCATATCACTTATATTGACTGCATATGATGTTTATCCTTTATGCATCTTATTCTGCTTTGATTGACGGTAGCATTATAAGATGATCTCTGACTAAATTTCAAGGTACAAGTGTTCTCCCTGAGTATGCACCGTTTCCAAAGTTCGTCGTGCCGAGACACCACGTGATGATCGGGTGTGATAAGCTCTACATTCACATACAACGGGTGCAAGCCAGTTTTGCACACGCAGAAACTCGGGTTAAACTTGACGAGCCTAGCATATGCAGATATGGCCTCGGAACACTGAGACCGAAAGGTCGAGAGTGAATCATATAGTAGATATGATCAACATAGTAATGTTCACCATTGAAAACTACTCCATTTCACGTGATGATCGGACATGGTTTAGTTGATTTGGATCACATGATCACTTAGATGATTAGAGAGATGTCTATCTAAGTGGGAGTTCTTAAGTAATATGATTAATTGAACTTTAATTTATCATGAACTTAGTCCTGATAGTATTTTGCAAATTATGTTGTAGATCAATAGCTCGCGTTATAACTTCCCTGTGTTTCTTATATGTTCCTAGAGAAAACTAAGTTGAAAGATGTTAGTAGCAAAGATGCGGACTAGGTTCGTGATCTCAGGTGTATCCTCATTGCTGCATAGAAGAATTATGTCCTTGATGCACCGTTACGTGACAAACCTATTGCAGGAGCAGATGCAGACGTTATGAACATTTGGCTAGCTCATCATCGCACACTCCCTATACTTTCGAGATTAGTGTTTAACCTAAATAAATGTTATTTTGTGTTTGCGTTGAGCATACATATGATTAGATCATGTTTATTGCGATACGATTATTCATCTAAGATAGAGAATAAATTTTTACTCTGTTTACATGAATAAAACCTTCTATGGTCATACACCCAATGTTGATGGTTTATTGAATCTTGATCGTAGTGATACACATATTCATAATATTGATGCCAGAAGATGCAAAGTTGATAATGATAGTGCACCATATTTGTGGCACTGCCGCTTGGGTCATATCGGTGTAAAGCACATGAAGAAACTCCATAAAGATGGATTTTTGGAATCACTTGATTATGAATCATTTGATGCTTGCGAACCATGCCTTATGGGCAAGATGACTAAAACTCCGTTCTCCGGAACAATGGAACAAGCTAGTGACTTATTGGAAATAATACATACCGATGTATGCGGTCCAATGAGTGTTGATGCTCGTGGCGGGTATCATTATTTCCTGACCTTCACCGATGATTTGAGCAGATATGGGTATATCTACTTAATGAAACACAAGGCTGAAACATTTGAAAAGTTCAAAGAATTTTAGAGTGAAGTGGAGAATCATCGTAACAAGAAAATAAAGTTTCTACGATCTGATCGTGGAGGAGAATATTTGAGATACAAGTTTGGCCTTCATTTAAAATAATGTGGAATAGTTTCACAGCTCACGCCACATGGAACACCACAACATAATGGTGTGTCCGAACGTCGTAACCGCACTTTATTGGATATGGTGCAATCTATGATGTCTCTTACCGGGTTACCACTATCGTTTTGGGGTTATGCATTAGAGACAGCTGCATTCACTTTAAATAGGGCACCATCAAAATCCATTGAGACGCCGCCTTATGAACTATGGTTTGGCAAGTAACCAAAGTTGTCGTTTCTTAAAGTTTGGGGCTGTGATGCTTATGTGAAAAAGCTTCAACCTAATAAGCTCGAACCCAAATTGGAGAAGTGCGTCTTCATAGAATACCCAAAGGAAACTGTTGGGTACACCTTCTATCATAGATTCGAAGGCAAGATATTCGTTGCTAAGAATGGATCCTCTCTAGAGAAGGGGTTTCTCTCGAAAGAAGTGAGTGGGAGAAAAGTAGAACTTGATAAGGTAATTGTACCTTCTCCCGAATTGGAAAGTAGTTCATCACAAAATCAGTTCCAGTGATTCCTACACCAATTAGTGAGGAAGCTAATGATGATGATCATGAAACTTCATATTAAGTTACTACAGAACCTCGTAGGTCTTCCAAAGTACGGTCCGCACCAGAGTGGTACGGTAATCCTATTCTGGAAGTCTTGTTACTAGACCATGATGAACCTACGAACTATGAGGAAGCGATGATGAGCCCAGATTCCGCAAAATGGCTTGAGGCCATGAAATCTGAGATGGATCCATGTATGAGAACAAAGTGTGGACTTTGGTGGGATTGCCCGATGATCGGCAAGCCATAGAAAATATATGGATCTTCAAGAGTAAGATATATTGCTTATAGTAGTGTTACTATCTACAAAGATTGACTTGTCATAAAAGGTTTTTCGACAAGTTCAAGGTGTTGACTACAATGAGATTTTCTCAACTGTAGTGATGCTTAAATCAGTCCGAATCATGTTATCAATTGCTGCATTTTATGATTATGAAATTTGGCAGATGGATGTCAAAACTGCATTCCTGAATGGATTTCTGGAAGAAGAGTTGTATATGATGCAACCAGAAGGTTTTGTTGATCCAAAGGGTGCTAACTAAGTGTGCAAGCTCCAGCGATCCATTTATGGATTGGTGCAAGCCTCTCAGATTTAGGAATATACGCTTTGATGAGTTGATCAAAGCATATGGTTTTATGCAGACTTTTGGAGAAGCCTATATTTACAAGAAAGTGAGTGGGAGCTCTGTAGCATTTCTAACATTATATGTGGATGACATATTGTTGATTGGAAATGATATAGAATTTCTGGATAGCATAAAGGGATACTTGAATAAGACTTTTTCAATGAAAGACCTCGATGCAGCTACTTACATATTGGGCATCAAGATCTATAGAGATAGATCAAGACGCTTGATAAGATTTTTCAATGAGTATATACCTTGGTAAAGTTTTGAAGAAGTTCAAAGCGGATCAGTCAAACAAAGGGTTTTCGCCTGTATTACAAGGTGTAAAGTTGAGTAAGACTCAAAACCCGACCACGGCAGAAAATAGAAAGAGAATGAAAGTCATTCCCTATGCCACAGTCATAGGTTCTATAAAGTATGTTGTGCTTGATACGTCTCCAACATATCTATGATTTTTGATTGTTCCATGCTATTATATTACCCATTTTGGATGTTTATGGGCTTTACTTTACACTTTTATATCATTTTTGGGACTAACCTACTAACCGGAGGCCCAACCCGAATTGCTCTTTTTTTGCCTATTTCAGTGTTTCGAAGAAAAGGAATATCAAACGGAGTCCAAACGGAATGAAACCTTCGGGAGCGATCTTTTTGGAACAAACGCAATCCAGGAGACTTGGAGTGGCCGTCAAGAAGCAACCGAGGCGGCCACGAGGGTGCCCGGCGCGCCCTAGGGGGCTAGGCGCGCCCCCACCCTCGTGGGACCCTCGAGGCTTCCCTGGCTGACTTCTTTCGCCTATATATACCACCATACCCTGAAAACATCCAGGAGCACCACGAAAGCCTATTTCCTCCGCCACAACCTTCTGTATCCGCGAGATCCCATCTTGGAGCCTTCGTCGGTGCACCGCTGGAGGGGGAATCGACCATGGAGGGCCTCTGCATCATCTCCAAGGCCTCTCCGACAAAACATAGCCTAACTATACGATTTTGTAGGGATGAACTTTCTTTAGCCATGTTATTTTGAGAAGACATGATTGCTTTGTAAGTATGCTTGAAGTATTACTATTTCTTATGTCAATATGAAATTTTATTTTGAATCATTTGGATCTGAATATTCATGCCACAATAAATAAAATTACATTGAGAAATATGCTAGGTAGCATTCCACATCAAAAATTCTATTTTTATCATTTACCTACTCGAGGACGAGTAGGAATTAAGCTCAGGGATGCTTGATAAGTCTCCAACGTATCTATAATTTTTGATTGTTCCATGCTATTATATTACCCGTTTTGGATGTATATGGGATTTACTTTACACTTTTATGTCATTTTTGGGACTAACCTACTAACCGGAGGCCCAACCCGAATTGCTGTTTTTTTTGCCTATTTTAGTGTTTCGAGGAAAAGGAATATCAAATGGAGTCCAAACGGAATTAAACCTTCGGGAGTGATCTTTTTTGGAACAAACGCAATCTAGGAGACTTAGAGTGGACGTCAAGAAGCAACCGAGGTGGCCACGAGGGTGCCCAGCGCGCCCTAGGGGGAGGGGCGTGCCCCCACTCTCGTGGGCCCCTCAAGGCTCCCCTGACCGATTTCTTTCGCCTATATATACCACCATACCCTGAAAACATGTAGGAGCACCACGAAACCCTATTTCCACCGCCGCAACCTTCTGTATCCGCGAGATCCCATCTTGGAGCCTTCGCCAGCGCTCCACCGGAGGGGAATCGACCATGGAGGGCCTCTACATCATCTCCAAGGCCTCTCCGATGAGTTGTGAGTAGTTTACCACAGACCTTCGGGTCCATAGTTATTATCTAGATGGCTTCTTCTCTCTCTTTGAATCTCAATACAAAATTCTCCTCGATCTTCTTGGAGATCTATTTGATGTAACTCTTTTTTGCGGTGTGTTTGTCGAGATCCGGTGAATTGTGGGTTTATGATCAAGTTTATCTATGAGAAATATTTGAATCTCCTCTGAATTCTTTTATGTATGATTGGTTATCTTTGTAAGTCTCTTCGAATTATCAGTTTGGTTTGGCCTACTAGATTGATCTTTCTTCCAATGGGAGAAGTGCTTAGCTTTGGGTTCAATCTTGTGGTGTCCTTTCCCAGTGACAGCAGGGGCAGCAAGGCACATATTGTATTGTTGCCATCGAGGATAAAAAGATGGGGTTTATATCATATTTTTTGAATTTATCCCTCTACATCATGTCATCTTGCCTAATGCGTTACTCTGTTCTTATGAACTTAATACTCTAGATGCATGCTAGATAGCGGTCGATGTGTGGAGTAATAGTAGTAGATGCAGGTAGGAGTCGGTCTACTTGTTGCGGACATGATGCCTATACACATGATCATGCCTAGATAATCTCATAACTATGCACTTTTCTATCAATTGCTCGACGGTAATTTGTTCACCCACCATAATACTTATGCTATCTAGAGAGAAGCCACTAGTGAAACCTATGGCCCCGGGTATATATTTTATCATATAAGTTTCCAATCTACTTTATTTTGCAATCTTTACTTTCCAATCTATATCATAAAAATACCAAAAATATTTATCTTATCTTATTATCTCTATCAGATCTCACTTTAGCAAGTGGCCGTGAAGGGATTGACAACCCCTTTACCGCGTTGGTTGCGAGGTTCTTGTTGGTTTGTGTAGGTGCGAGGGACTTGTGAGGAGCCTCCTACTGGATTGATACCTTGGTTCTCAAAACTGAGGGAAATACTTACGCTACTTTGCTGCATCACCCTTTCCTCTTCAAGGGAAAACCAACGCAGTGCTCAAGAGGTAGCAAGAAGGATTTCTGGCGCCGTTGCCGGGGAAGTCTTCGCTCAAGTCAAGACATACCAAGTACCCATCACAAACTCATCTCCCTCGCATTACATTATTTGCCATTTGCCTTTCGTTTTCCTCTCCCCCACTTCACCCTTCCCATTTTATTCGCCCTCTCTTTCCTGTTCGCCTCTCTTGTTCGCTTGCCTTTTTGTGTGCTTGTGTTGGATTGCTTGTCACGATGGATCAAGATAATACTAAATTGTGTGGCATTTGTAATACCAATAATAATGAATTCCTTAGCACCCCGATTTGTCCTCTTAATGATGCTGAATTTTGTGAGATCAGTGTTGCTTTGTTGAATCTTGTTATGAAAAAACAATTCTCCTGCCTTCCTAGTGAAGATGCCGCTACCCATCTAAACAACTTTGTTCATTTGTGTGATATACAAAAGAAGAAAGACATGGATAATGATATTTTTAAATTGAAGTTATTTCCATTTTCACTTAGAGATCGTGCTAAAACTTGGTTTTTGTCTTGCCTAAAAATAGTATTGATTCTTGGAATAAGTGCAAAGATGCTTTTATCTCTAAGTATTTTCCTCCCGCTAAGATCATCTCCCTTAGAAATGATATTATGAATTTTAAGCAACTATATCATGAGCATGTTGCACAATCTTGGGAGAGGATGAAATTAATGATTCACAATTGCCCTAAACATGGTTTAAATTTACGGATGATCATACAAAACTTCTATGCCGGACTGAATTTTGCTTCTAGAAATCTTTTAGATTCGGCCGCGGGAGGCACTTTTATGGAAATCACTTTAGGAGAAGCTACTAAACTCTTAGATAATATTATGGTTATTATTCTCAATGGCACACCGATAGATCTACTAGTAAGAAAGTTCATACGATAGAAGAGATTAATGTTTTGAGTGGAAAGATGGATGAACTTATGAAATTGTTTGCTACTAAGAGTGATCCTATTGATCCTAATGATATTCCTTTGTCTACTTTGATTGAGAATAATAATGAATCTATGGATGTGAATTTTGTTGGTAGGAATAATTTTGGGAACAACGCGTATAGAGGAAACTTTAATCCTAGGCCGTTCCCTAGTAGTTCCTCTGATATTTATGGTAATTCCTACAACAACTCTTATGGAAATTTTAATAAGATGCCAATAGTGTTAAAGAATTTATTATCTCTCAAAAGAATTTCAATGCTTTGCTTGAAGAAAAATTGCTTAAAGTTGATGAATTGGCTAGGAATGTTGATAGAATTTCTCTTGATGTTGATTCTCTGAAACTTAGATATATTCCACCGAAGCATGATATCAATGAGTCTCTCAAAGCCATGAGAATTTCCATTGATGAGTGCAAAGAAAGAACCACTAGGATGCGTGCTAAGAAAGATTGCTTTGTAAAAGCGTGTTCTACTAGTTTCCATGATAATAATGATGAAGATCTAGAAGTCATTGATGTGTCCCCTATTAAATCTTTGTTTTGCAATATGAATCTTGATAATGATGGGACTGTAGATGATTCAACTTTACTTAAAGGGCGTCCCAATGATTCGGAGTTTTTAGATCTTGATGCTAAATTTGGTAAAAGTGGGATTGGAGAGGTCAAAACTTTACATAAAAATGAACCCGCTATTTTGGATTACAAGGAATTTAATTATGATAATTGTTCTTTAGTAGATTGTATTTCCTTGTTGCAATCCGTGTTGAATACTCCTCATGCTTATAGTCAAAATAAAGCTTTTACCAAACATATTGTTGATGCTTTGATGCAATCTTATGAGGAAAAACTTGAATTGGAAGTTTCTATCCCGAGGAAACTTTATGATGAGTGGGAACCTACTATTAAAATTAAAATTAATGATCATGAATGTTATGCTTTGTGTGATTTGGGTGCTAGTGTTTCCACGATTCTGAAAACTTTATGTGATGTGTTAGGTTTCCGTGAATTTGATGATTGTTCTTTAAACTTGCACCTTGCGGATTCTACTATTAAGAAACCTATGGGAAGGATTAATGATGTTCTTATTGTTGCAAATAGGAATTATGTGCCCGTAGATTTCATCGTTCTTGATATAGATTGCAATTTTTCATGTCCTATTATTCTTGGTAGACCTTTCCTTAGAACGATTGGTGCAATTATTGATATGAAGGAAGGGAATATTAGATTCCAATTTCCATTAAGGAAAGGCATGGAACACTTTCCTAGAAATAAAATCAAATTACCTTATGAATCTATTATGAGAGCCACTTATGATTTGAATACCAAAGATGGCAATAATTAGATCTATTCTCGCTTTTATGCCTAGCTAGGGGCGTTAAACGATAGTGCTTGTTGGGAGGTAACCCAATTTTATTTTTGTTCCTTGATTTTTGCTTCTATTTAGTAATAAATAAATCATCTACCCTATGTTTATATGTGGTTTTATGTTTTGATTAGTGTTTGTGCCAAGTAGAACCTATAGGATCATCTTGGGTGATAGTTAATTTGATTCTGCTGAAAAACAGAAACTTTTGTGCGCATGAGAATATTTTTTAATAAATCACAGAAACGTGATTTTTAATTGATTATTTTCGCAGTAGATCAATAGACAAATTGCCTAGGACTTACTATTTTGGTAGGATTTTTAGAGTTCCATAAGTATTCTAAAGTTACAGATTGCTACAGACTGTTCTGTTTTTGACAGATTCTGTTTTTCGTGTGTTGTTTGCTTATTTTGATGCATCTATGGCTAGTATTGGGGGGTCTGAACCTTTGAGAAGTTGGAATACAGTAGGTTTAATACCAATATAAATAAATAATGACTTCATTACAGTACCTTAAGTGGTGGTTTTTCTTTCTTGCACTAACGGAGCTTATGAGATTTCCTGTTGAGTTTTGTGCTGTGAAGTTTTCAAGTTTTGGGTAAAGATTTGATGGACTATGGAATAAGGAGTGGCAAGAGCCTAAGCTCAGGGATGCCCATGGAACACCAATATAATTCAAGGACAACCAAAAGCCTAAGATTGGGGATGCCCCGGAAGGCATCCCCTCTTTCATCTTCGTCTATCGGTAACTTTACTTGGAGCTATATTTTTATTCGCCACATGATATGTGTTTTGCTTGGAGCGTCTTGTATGATATGAGTCTTTGCTCTTTAGTTTACCACAATCATCCTTGTTGTACACACCTTTTGTGAGAGACACACATGATTTGGAATTTATTAGAATACTCTATGTGCTTCACTTATATCTTTTGAGCTAGATAGTTTTGCTCTAGTGCTTCACTTATATCTTTTTAGAGCACGGCGGTGGTTTTATTTTTTAGAAATTGTTGATCTCTCATGCTTCACTTATATTATTTTGAGAGCCTTTTAGAACAGCATGGTATTTTCTATGGTTATAAAATTGCTCCTAATATGATGGACATCCAAGTTGGGTGTAATAAAAACTATCATAAGAAGTGAATTGGATGCTATGATCAATTTGATGCTTGATAATTGTTTTGAGATATAAAGGTGGTGATATTAGAGTCATGCTAGTTGGGTAACTGTGAATTTAAGGAATACTTGTGTTGAAGTTGGCAAGTCCCGTAGCATGCACGTATGGTAAAAGTTGTGTAACAAATTTGTTGCATGGGGTGCTCTTTTGATTGCCTTCCTTACGTGTGGAGGTCGGGGGCGCGCGATGGTTAACTCCTACCAACCTCCCCCCCAGGAGCATGCGTAGTAGTACTTTGCTTCGAGGGCTAATAAAACTTTTGTAATAAGTACATGAGTTCTTTATGACTAATGTGAGTCCATGGATTATACACACTCTTACCCTTCCATCATTGCTAGCCTCTTTGGTACTGTGCATTGCGCTTTATCACCTTGAGAGTTGGTGCAAACTTTGCCAGTGCATCCAAACCCCGTGATATGATACGCTCTATCACACATAAACCTCCTTATATCTTCCTCAAAACAGCCACCATACCTACCTATAATGGCATTTCCATAGCCATTCCGAGATATATTGCCATGCAACTTTCCACCGTTCCGTATCATGACACGCATCATCATTGTCATATTGGCTTGCATGATCATGTAGTTGACATTGTATTTGTGGCAAAGCCACCTTGCATAATTTTTTATACATGTCACTCTTGATTCATTTCCCATCCCGGTACACCGCTGGAAGCATTCATATAGAGTCATATCTTGCTCTAGTATCGAGTTGTAATTCTTGAGTTGTAAATAAATAGAAGTGTGATGATCATAATTATTAGAGCTTTATCCCCTATAAAAAAGAAAGGCCAAAAAAAGGAAAGGCCAAATAAAAAAACAGAAAAAGAAAGGCCAAATATAAAAAAGGAAAGGCCAAAAAAAGAAAATAAAAAAGGGGGACAATGTTACTATCCTTTTCCACACTTGTGCTTCAAAGTAGCACCATGTTCTTCATATAGAGAGTCTCCTATGTTGTCACTTTCATATACTAGTGGGAATTTTTCATTATAGAACTTGGCATGTATATTCCAACGATGGGCTTTGTCGGTGTACTAGAGTAGGGGTACCCTATTACCCCGAACTCGTGCACGGGCAGTTGCAGCGCCCCGCGGCAAGGCTTGCCGGGTTACCGCCAGGACCCTCTGTGGTTCCCTTGAAGACCATTCAAGAACAAAGTATTCAAATCAAAGCCCCGGCAAGAGGAGCTTGCCGGGAAGGCCAACCAAGGCCCCGGCAAGAGGAGCTTGCCGGGAAGAGACAAGACCCCGGCAAGAGGAGCTTGCCAGGAAGGCCACTCAAGACATACCAAGAAAGCTTGCCGCGACGCGCCCTGCGTCCCGGCAAGAACCAGCGAGCGACAAGCTTCCAGACGCGACAAGACGACGGCCGCGGCAAGGAGCATGCCGCGGGAAACCCCCACTTCATGCCCGCGCTCCATCTCACCTGCTAACGTGTCGCTCTGGGACTCTCCCAGAGCGCACGTGGCGGGAGGCCGTGCAGCTAGGGGTACGTGGTGGCAAACGGAGATGAAGAGAAGCCCATCATGGCAAACGGTGGCACTCCTAACGGTCACCTTTTGCACTGTTTAGGAGACTCAGACAGGCATTTAATGCCTTTGTCCCCTGCCGTCAGAGTTAGGTAGGGCGCACTGTATCCACAGTAGCGGTAGCTGCACCTACCGCATCCTTTTCCATTTTTACCCTTCTTGTCTACGTTGCCCCCTGTCGGTGACCCCTTGAGAGTATAAAAGGAGGCCCAAGCGCAACGTAGGAGAGCGTTCGAAGAATTCAGAGGCTCGAGCAGTTCGGCTCGTTCAACACCAGGAACACTCTCAAGCTCAGTCTGGCAGCGTCCATCGCTCCTGAGCAAGAATCCAATATACACAAACAAGCAGCAGTAGGGTTTTACACATCCATGCGGCCCGAAGCTGGGTAAAATCGCCCGCGTGCACTGCCTCGATCCGCTCTTTGTGCGCTCTCCGCCCCCCACCGAACCGAAAAGGGGCCCTGTCCCCATAGGTGTTGGCGGGAATCAGCATCGCCCCCGACATCTCTGGCGCGCCAGGTAGGGGGCGTCGAGATCGTGCGAACCCGATCCGGCGTGCACGGAAGCTAAATCTTCATCGTCATGGCTCCCAAGGAGCGGGCGAGCAAAAGAACGACGCCAGTGCGGCAACAGAAAAAGCTAAGTCATGCAAAACTTTAGATATTTCCTTTCTATATAAGGTTATCCACCTCGGAGATCTTGTTCTTTGTACGAAAAACCTGTGCGCGGAGGAATCAACTTGTAGCTAGTCGCGCCCTTACTTTGTTTCGAGTCCGCTCAACAACTTAAGTGAGCTGCTAGCGCCCTTACTTTGCTTCGAGTCCGCTCAGCAACTTAAGTGAGCTGCTAGCGCCCTTACTTTGTTTCGAGTCCGCTCAACAACTTAAGTGAGCTGCTAGCGCCCTTACTTTGCTTCGAGTCCGCTCAGCAACTTAAGTGAGCTGCTAGCGCCCTTACTTTGTTTCGAGTCCTCTCAACAACTTAAGCGAGCTGCAACTAGTTGCGACAAGATTACTTGTCGGTAGCAACCCCGCCAGCAGGCTGCTGAAGTTCCGCACTCGGCGCTCGCGGCAAGGGTGCCTGCACTGGCAAGTTTCCCTAGAAAGCGTAGGGTGGACGTACAAATAAGGGTTGAACAGGAAGATAGCATGCGCTATTTATTTGAGATTTCTGCATAGACCTGTATGCCGAGGAGCCTTCTCGGGGCTAGTTGCGCTCCATGATTGCCTCAAGTCCGCTCAACAACTTGTGCGGTTGCGCTAGAACCAAGAAGGTAAACCTTTCCGGGAGGCGTTGTTCCCGAATAGCCGCTAAGGGCCCGTTCCCTCAAGTGCTACTGGCTGGATCGTACGCACCGGAAAGCATTCCAACAGGCATAGGGAATATGCAGCGAAAGTCAAAATTCGCAAGCAAGTTGAGTGCACTTCAGATGCTAATCACTTGCTATGTTTGAACGCAGTTATGGCCCGGGGGCTGGCAACGCCCTTAGGGCCAATCTTTTCAGCGTCAAGAACGACGAAGTTCTTCGCCATAAGCCTTTCCGGCAACGATCTTGTCGGGAGCCGGTGTCAAGAACAACGAAGTTCTTCGCCATAAGCCTTTCCGGCAACGATCTTGCCGGGAGCCGGTGTCAAGAACAACGAAGTTCTTCGCTGAAAGCCTTCCTGGCAATCAGCTTGCCGGAGGCCGGCATCGAGAACGTCAAAGTTCTCTGCTGAAGATAAAAGCCTTCCTGGCAACCAGATTGCCGGAAGCCGGCATCGAGAATGTCAAAGTTCTCTACTGAAGATAAAAGCCTTCCTGGCAATCAGCTTGCCGGAAGCCGGCATCGAGAACGTCAAAGTTCTCTGCTGAAGATAAAAGCCTTCCTGGCAACCAGCTTGCCGGAAGCCGGCATCGAGAACGTCAAAGTTCTCTGCTGAAGATAAAAGCCTTCCTGGCAACCAGCTTGCCGGAAGCCGGCATCGAGAACGTCAAAGTTCTCTGCTGAAGATAAAAGCCTTCCTGGCAACCAGCTTGCCGGAAGCCGGCATCGAGAACGTCAAAGTTCTCTGCTGAAGATAAAAGCCTTCCTGGCAA
>NC_041393.1:579678753-579700757 GCF_002162155.2 Triticum dicoccoides
AACGTCAAATTCTCTGCTGAAGATAAAAGCCTTCCTGGCAACCAGCTTGTCGGAAGCCGGCATCGAGAACGTCAAAGTTCTCTGCTGAAGATAAAAGCCTTCCTGGCAACCAGATT
Organism: Triticum dicoccoides; assembly: GCF_002162155.2. NCBI lineage: Eukaryota > Viridiplantae > Streptophyta > Magnoliopsida > Poales > Poaceae > Triticum > Triticum dicoccoides. Next base: position 579,678,870 of record NC_041393.1, read on the forward strand.
GCCGGAAGCCGGCATCGAGAACGTCAAAGTTCTCTGCTGAAGATAAAAGCCTTCCTGGCAATCAGCTTGCCGGAAGCCGGCATCGAGAACGTCAAAGTTCTCTGCTGAAGATAAAAGCCTTCCTGGCAACCAGCTTGCCGGAAGCCGGCATCGAGAACGTCGAAGTTCTCTGCTGAAGATGAAAGCCTTCCTGGCAATCAGCTTGCCGGAAGCCGGCATCGAGAACGACGAAGTTCTCTGCTGAAGATAAGAGCCTTCCCGACAAGCCAGTATCGCCGGGGGTTGTGAGTGCCAAGAATCGTCCACGGCAAACCAGAGTTGCCGAGGGCTGCGCTATCAGATAAGACTTTCATCCCTCGTCATGCATCCTCTAATGGACTGGGGAATGCGAAACCACGTTTCTTCCCGGAAACTGCCGTGCTCCCTCGACTCTAGGCCCTGGGGCTCGTTCTTGGGGCCAAGTTTGGTCGTAGTCGCGGCAGCAAGGGGATGAAGCGAGGAGACCGCACCCACCTCGTTCCTGCCTCCGTCAAAAGCGTGAGAAAGGTCGAGCGACGTGGGAAGGCGGCAGGGTCTGTTGCCGGGAGATGAAATGTCTGTCCGAGGGATACCAAGGATTTGCTCCTTGGCGTGGGTTTAACTCGCGAGACAAATAACCCGGCAAGCATCCCCTTTCATTAAAAAAACATCCCACTCAGGTACAGTCCATAAAGGATGAAAAACATGAAAGAGAGGATTACAGATTTTAGATACAGCTAAGGCCCGAAGGCTTACAAATTAAAAAGACAAGATGCCCGTGATCCCTTTCCTGTCCCCCTTTTCAGGAGGCAGGTCAAGGAGGCGAAAAGGGCAAAAGGAGCGCCTAGGCGAGCTACGGGTGCCAGAAGACACCAAGGGAACATCCCGGGGGCCGTCCGAAGGCTGGACGGCGACGGCGACGCTGGAAGCGGGGCTCGAAGACGGGGCGGCGGGACGTCAGCACGCTGTCGAGGGCACCACGCCCTCGTACTCCGGCTTGACGGCCTTGTCGCCTGCCCTCTTCCCCTTCCGCAGCCTCCCTACGCCAGCCGCCCAAGGAGACGACCCCGGGGAGTTCAAGAAGCCGGCGACGCGGATGATGGGGTCGCCGGTGCCGCGCAAGGCGGCTCCCGACGCCTAGTCGGACCCGCTACTCCGCCGCCCGCTACCCTCGTCGTCGCTGTCGCTCCCCTCCTCGTCGCTCTCGCTCGAGGAGGAGCCTTCGCTGTCGGAGGAGCTATCCACGCAGCACTTCGCCCGAGTGCCGAAGCACCCAAAGGCCTTGACGGAGAGGAGATCGCCCTCCATCAACTTAAAATGGAGGGTAAACCCCTCCGTCAAGCTGTGGATGCGGGCGAACGTCTTCCACCCTCGATCAAGATACATCACATTAGGGGCTGGGAATGCAACGCGGACTCGCGTGCCACTGATCCCACAGCCCCTCATGTGCAGTCTCAGCGTCTCGGGTGGCTCCACCTCCATCGCGCGCGCAAACGGGGCTGGAAGCCGGAGGCGACGACGAGGCGCCCGGCGCAGCCTGACGAAGAACTCGCAAGGGTCGTCCCCTATATGGACCGCCGTGGGGGGAAGAGCCGCCGGCGGAGGTGAAGCTGACGCACCGCCCCGTCCGCCTCTTCCCCGAGCGCCTCGACCTCGTCCCCTTCCTCTTCCCCTCAAGACTGGCTCAGCCACCACGGGCGCAGAAGAAGGAGTGAGGCGCTGTCTGGTGGCGACCCTCGCCGCCACCGATGAAGGGCCTGGGTTCCCTTTCTCCATGGCAGATGAGAGAAAGGGGAGCAGAAGCTGAAGAAAGGAGAAGATGAGAGAGTGCGGGTTTCCATGCTCCCATCCCGCTCTTTATAAAGGAGTGAGGTGGGGGCTCGGCCGCCCCGCTTAGCGAATCAGGGCACAGGAAGGGCAGGGAGTCGGGGCCAACCCGCTCGCGACGGCCCAGTTTCCCAATCCACCGTCTGTGACCTCAAGCGCATGGGAGCCGCGTGGCGGGGATGCAGAACTAAGGCGACAGATGAGGCGGCGTCTCTCCGCCCCGTGAATGCGGGGAGTGGACGTCCCGAAAACCGCGCACCGGCCCCATCCAGTAAATGCACCACGCCCTCACACCTATCCCCGTTTAAGGAGGAGGGCGTGAATCGTCCCCATCATCGTGGCCTGACGCATGCTCGGGGAGCTTAACCCCACGCACGCCACCCATGATCTCGACGCCGCGTTTGACGCGTGCCGTTCTGGGCGTGCGCGGTGGGAGCAGAGTTAGATTCGGCGTGACCTAGGCCGCGCATGCCCGTGCACTGTTTTGGGCCTGGCCCAACAGCGCTCGGCATCGTGTATGACCCAGGCCCGGGGGATACTGTCGGTGTACTAGAGTAGGGGTACCCTATTACCCCGAACTCGTGCACGGGCAGTTGCAGCGCCCCGCGGCAAGGCTTGCCGGGTTACCGCCAGGACCCTCCGTGGTTCCCTTGAAGACCATTCAAGAACAAAGTATTCAAATCAAAGCCCCGGCAAGAGGAGCTTGCCGGGAAGGCCAACCAAGGCCCCGGCAAGAGGAGCTTGCCGGGAAGAGACAAGACCCCGGCAAGAGGAGCTTGCCGGGAAGGCCACTCAAGACATACCAAGAAAGCTTGCCGCGACGCGCCCTGCGTCCCGGCAAGAACCGGCGAGCGACAAGCTTCCAGACGCGACAAGACGACGGCCGCGGCAAGGAGCATGCCGCGGGAAACCCCCACTTCGTGTCCGCGCTCCAGCTCACCTGCTAACGTGTCGCTCTGGGACTCTCCCAGAGCGCACGTGGCGGGAGGCCGTGCAGCTAGGGGTACGTGGTGGCAAACGGAGATGAAGAGAAGCCCATCATGGCAAACGGTGGCACTCCTAACGGTCACCTTTTGCACTGTTTAGGAGACTCAGACAGGCATTTAATGCCTTTGTCCCCTGCCGTCAGAGTTAGGTAGGGCGCACTGTATCCACAGTAGCGGTAGCTACACCTACCGCATCCTTTTCCATTTTTACCCTTCTTGTCTACGTTGCCCCCTGTCGGTGACCCCTTGAGAGTATAAAAGGAGGCCCAAGCGCAACGTAGGAGAGGGTTCGAAGAATTCAGAGGCTCGAGCAGTTCGGCTCGTTCAACACCAGGAACACTCTCAAGATCAGTCTAGCAGCGTCCATCGCTCCTGAGCAAGAATCCAATATACACAAACAAGCAGCAGTAGGGTTTTACGCATCCGTGCGGCCCGAAGCTGGGTAAAATCGCCCGCGTGCACTGCCTCGATCCGCTCTTTGTGCGCTCTCCGCCCCCCACCGAACCGAAAAGGGGCCCTGTCCCCATAGGTGTTGGCGGGAATCAGCATCGCCCCCGACAGGCTTCCTCAAAATGCCCTTGGTCTTCGTGAGCAAGAAAGTTGGATGCACACCCACTTAGTTTCTTTTTCTTGAGCTTTCATACATTTATAGCTCTAGTGCATCCGTTGCATGGCAATCCCTACTCCTCATGTTGACATCAATTGATGGGCATCTCCATAGCCCATTGATTAGCCTCGTCAATGCAAGATTTTCTCCTTCTTTGTCTTCTCCACACAACCTCCATCATCATATTCTATTCCACCGATAGTGCTATATCCATGGCTCACGCTCATGTATTGCATGAGAGTTGAAAAAATCTGAAGCCCGTTAAAAAGTATGAACCAATTGCTGGGCTGAAATCGGGGTTGTGCATGATGGGAGTATGTTTGTGTGATGAAAATGAAACATAGCCTAACTATACGATTTTGTAGGGATGAACTTTCTTTAGCCATGTTATTTTGAGAAGACATGATTGCTTTGTAAGTATGCTTGAAGTATTACTATTTCTTATGTCAATATGAAATTTTATTTTGAATCATTTGGATCTGAATATTCATGCCACAATAAATAAAATTACATTGAGAAATATGCTAGGTAGCATTCCACATCAAAAATTCTATTTTTATCATTTACCTACTCGAGGACGAGTAGGAATTAAGCTCGGGGATGCTTGATAAGTCTCCAATGTATCTATAATTTTTGATTGTTCCATGCTATTATATTACCCGTTTTGGATGTATATGGGATTTACTTTACACTTTTATGTCATTTTTGGGACTAACCTACTAACCGGAGGCCCAACCCGAATTGCTATTTTTTTTGCCTATTTTAGTGTTTCGAGGAAAAGGAATATCAAACGGAGTCCAAACGGAATTAAACCTTCGGGAGTGATCTTTTTTGGAACAAACGCAATCTAGGAGACTTAGAGTGGACGTCAAGAAGCAACCGAGGTGGCCACGAGGGTGCCCAGCGCGCCCTAGGGGGAGGGGCGTGCCCCCACTCTCGTGGGCCCCTCAAGGCTCCCCTGACCGATTTCTTTCGCCTATATATACCACCATACCCTGAAAACATGTAGGAGCACCACAAAACCCTATTTCCACCGCCACAACCTTCTGTATCCGCGAGATCCCATCTTGGAGCCTTCGCCGGCGCTCCACCGGAGGGGAATCGACCATGGAGGGCCTCTACATCATCTCCAAGGCCTCTCCGATGAGTTGTGAGTAGTTTACCATAGACCTTCGGGTCCATAGTTATTAGCTAGATGGCTTCTTCTCTCTTTATGAATCTCAATACAAGGTTCTCCTTGATCTTCTTGGAGATCTATTCGATGTAACTCTTTTTTGCGGTGTGTTTGTCGAGATCCGATGAATTGTGGGTTTATGATCAAGTTTATCTATGATAAATATTTGAATCTCCTCTGAATTCTTTTATGCATGATTGGTTATCTTTGCAAGTCTCTCCGAATTATCAGTTTGGTCTGGCCTACTAGATTGATCTTTCTTGCAATGGGAGAAGTGCTTAGCTTTGGGTTCAATCTTGCGGTGTCCTTTCCCAGTGACAGCAGGGGCAGCAAGGCACGTATTGTATTGTTGCCATCGAGGATAAAAAGATGGGGTTTATATCATATTGTTTGAGTTTATCCCTCTACATCATGTCATCTTACCTAATGCGTTACTCTATTCTTATGAACTTAATACTCTAGATGCTTGTTGGATAGCGGTCGATGTGTGGAGTAATAGTAGTAGATGCAGGCAGGAGTCGCTCTACTTGTTGCGGACGTGATGCCTATCTACAGGCTCATGCCTAGATAATCTCTATGCACTTTTCTATCAATTGCTCGACAGTAATTTGTTCACCCACCATAATACTTATGCTATCTAGAGAGAAGCCACTAGTGAAACCTATGGCCCCCGGGTCTATATTTTATCATATAAGTTTCCAATCTACTTTATTTTGCAATCTTTACTTTCCAATCTATATCATTAAAATACCAAAAAATATTTATCTTATCTTATTATCTCTATCAGATCTCACTTTCGCAAGTGCCCGTGAAGGGATTGACAACCCCCTTATCTCGTTGGTTGCGAGGTTCTTGTTTGTTTGTGTAGGTGCGAGGGACTTGTGAGGAGCCTCCTACTGGATTGATAACTTGGTTGTCAAAACTGAGGGAAATACTTATGCTACTTTGCTGCATCACCCTTTCCTCTTCAAGGGAAAACCAACGCAGTGCTCAAGAGGTAGCGAGAAGGATTTCTGGCGCCGTTGCCAGGGAGGTCTTCGCTCAAGTCAAGACATACCAAGTACCCATCACAAATTTATCTCGCTCGCATTACATTATTTGCCATTGCCTCTCGTTTTCCTCTCCCCCACTTCACCCTTGCCGTTTTATTCGCCCTCTCTTTCCTGCTGGTCTTTTTTTCGCTTGCCTTTTTGTGTGCTTGTATGTTGGATTGCTTGTCACGATGGCTCAAGATAATACTAAATTGTGTGACTTTTCCAATACCAATAATAATGATTTTCTTAGCACTCCGATTGCTCCTCTTAATGATGCTGAATCTGGTGAAATCAATGCTGCTTTATTGAATCTTGTTATGAAAGATCAATTCTCCGGCCTTCCTAGTGAAGATGCCACTACCAATCTAAACAACTTTGTTGATTTGTGTGATATGCAAAAGAAGAAAGACAAGGATAATGATATTGTTAAATTGAAGTTATTTCCATTTTTATTTAGAGATCATGCTAAAATTTGGTTTTCGTCTTTGCCTAAAAATAGTATTGATTGTTGGAATAAGTGCAAAGATGGTTTTATCTCTAAGTATTTTCCTCCCGCTAAGATCATCTCTCTTAGAAATGATATTATGAATTTTAAGCAACTAGATCATAAGCATGTTGCACAATCTTGGGAGAGGATGAAATTAATGATTCGCAATTGCCCTACACATGGTTTAAATTTATGGATGGTCATATAAAACTTCTATGCCGGATTGAATTTTGCTTCTAGAAATCTTTTAGATTCGGCCTCGGGAGGCACTTTTATGGAAATCACTTTAGGGAAGCTACTAAACTCCTAGATAATATTATGGTTAATTATTCTGAATGGCACACTGAAAGATCTACTAGTAATAAAGTTCATGCGATAGAAGAGATTAATGTTTTGAGTGGAAAGATTGATACCTTAGTTCTCAAAACTGAGGGAAATACTTACGCTACTTTGCTGCATCACTCTTCCCTCTTCAAGGGAGAACCAACGCAGTGCTCAAGAGGTAGCAATGCTGTGTACCAGACCTATTGTGTACCCTGCCCTGAGTTTGGCAAGGGATTACAATTTTGATCTAGGAGGAGGTGGCGCTAGGGTACAGCTAAGGCACGGTGTCCGGCGTGACATGGTTTTGTATTCTGATCATTTTTCGGATGCAACATTTCTTGGCAAAGTCTATAAAGTGTGATAAAATAGTTTAATCATGCTTTGAGTGTTGAAAAAAAAATCAAATTTGGTACCGCAATTTTTCTTAAATGATTTACTTTTGCGTTTTTATTTGTCATGTATTAATTTATTTATGATGATATTACAAGGTTTAACGACTGCTTCAATATTATAGGAAGAAGTGTGAAACTGAAAGCATTAGTAGAAACAGTAATGAAGTCAAGAAAGACTTAGAAAAGCTTTTGGTTTTTGTTTACTTTGGTCTTCTTACATAATTTAAGTTCCAGATCGAATACACGAGCAAAAAATTCTAGCTTCTTAATAATTATGAGACAATATGCATGAGAGTAAATTTATTTGTTTACTGAGGGAAGGGGAGGATATAATTTAGGTATAAGGTACATGTTCATTTTATTTTTACTTGGACATATGCTTATGCTCCTTTTTTGTAGCTTGATCAAACTCGGCACAGATGCATACACACCGCGCGCTTCACTGATATGAGGGTCCATTCCACTCGATCCCCTCTTAATAATATCCAACATCTTCCCCTTCCGATGTTAGGGTACTTGACCAGAAGTGAGTGCATCACGGATCAAAGCTTAGCCTGGGTCTTCATCAATGCAAGACGGAGCTGGAGGGAGATGGAAGATTTTCAGCCGCATGAATGTGGAAGGCGCCTGTCGGGGAGGCTAATCCACGAACACCTATGGGGACCGGCAGGCCGGGCCCCTTTCGGTTCGGCGGGGGGTGGAGATCGCACGAAGAGCGGATCGAGGCGAAGCACACGAGCGGTTTACCCAGCTTCGGAGCTCTCCGGAGAGATAATACTCCTACTGCTGCATGTCTGAGTTGTATTGAGTTCTTGCTCGGGAGCGCTGAGTGCTACAGTACACTCTAGCTGCTAACGAGACCGAGCGTGAGTGTTTTCTGCCTTCGAACCCCCCTCTATGTTGCGCATGGGCCTCCTTTTATATGCTCAAGGGGTCACCAACAGGTGGCAACGTAGACAAGGGTAAAAATGGAAAAGGAGTTGCGGTTGGTACAACAAACTGTACAGTGTATCATACCTAACCCTGACGGCAGGGGACAAAGGCATTAAATGCCCGTCTACATCGCCCAAATAGTGCAGAAAGGGACCGTCAGGGGCGCCACCGCTCGCCACGATGGCAATCTTGTCAGTGCCGCTTGCCACCGCGCACCGCTGGCTGCACAGCCTCCTGCCACGCGCGCCTGGAAAGGCCCCAGGTCGACACGTTGGTGGATGTGCTGGAGCGCGGGTACAGGGTGGTAGCTTGCCGCGGCAAGCGCCTAGCCGCGGTCGTTGCCTTGTCGCGTCCGGAAGCTTGTCGCTCACCGGGCCTCGCCGGGACGCGTGGCGCGTCGCGGCAAGTTCCTTGAGATGCCTTGGTTGGCCTTCCCGGCAAGCTCCTCTTGCCGGGGCCTTGTCTCCTTGGCTTGAATACTTTGTTCTTGAATGGCTCCACAGGAACCACGGAGGACCTTGGCGGTCACCCGGCAAGCCTTGCCGCGGGGTGCTGCAACTGCCCGTGCACAAGTTCGGGATACTAGGATACGCCTACTCTAGTACACCGACAGGAGCCCCCAGGCCTAGGCCACACACGGTACCGAGCGCTGTTGGGCCAGGCCCAAAACAGGGCACGGGCACGCGCGGCCTGGGTTACGCCGTATCTCACTCCGTATCCACCGCGCCCTCCCCGAACGGCACGCGTTGAATGCAGCATCGTGGGAGAGATCGTGGGTGGTTTCTTTATTTGGAAAGGCGGAACGCCCGCCCCCTCCCTCTTTATAAGCAGGGGAAACAGGGGCAGTTCGCCCATCTCGCCGGTTGCTACTCCAATCTCAGAAATCTCCGCCGCTCCCCCCTTCTTCCCAAAGTTGAAAGAGAGCAGCGCTCCGCCCCCCATCGCCACCAGCATCACCAACGCCGTCGATCTCCCCCACCACCTCCGCCATGGCTCCGAAAGCCGACAAGGGGAAGGTCGTGAAGTCGGCCGAGGCGCAGCGGCTCGCGGCACTGCGGAAGGAGTGGGCAATCTTCCCCCCCAGCTCACCGCGAAGGAGCTGAGGGAGTACTACTACCTCTTCTGGTCGACGGAGACGCGAGCGCACCCGCGTACGAAGGTACTCCCAGCTGCCGCTTCGGAACTGGCTCCGAATGGATACCCTTTCTTCGCACTGTTCTTCTACTGCGGGCTCTGCCCGCCTTTCTCTGAATTTTTCTGCGATATCATGAACACCTACAGGTTCCGCCTCCTTGACATCACCCCCAACGCCGTTCTGACCATGGCAGTTTTCGCACAGCTCTGCGAAAACTTTGTCGGAGTCTACCCAAAGGTAGCTCTTTTTCGCCACTTCTTTATGCCTCGAGTTGAGAGAGGGGAGCCCTTATCCGGCGGAATCGTCTGGTTCTCGAGGACCGGCAAGAAGGAAGCTTATCTGGAGGGAGAGCTCCGCAGCAAGTGGTTGGAATGGAGAGCAGACTGGTGCTGGATTGTCGAGGAGAACCCGCAGCCATTTGCCGCCCAGCGCCAAGCCCCAATAGCGCGCGGCAATGATTGGAGCAACGTGGCCCCGGAAGATGATAGGGTGAGGATTACCGTCACCCGGATCCTACGCCTTAGGCTTGCTGGGCTCACCGTAGGCGCCGTTGGCGCAGATTTCCTTCGCCGCCGCATCGCCCCCCTACAGGAGAGGAGGAGACCCGCCTGGGAGTTCCAGAACGCGGCGGATATTATGAGGCTGCGCCCGGGCCTCAACTTCAACTTCACTGTCTTGGAACTGGATGCGATGATCCTGGAATTGTTCAAGCGCGATCCTCAACATCCCGAAGCGTTCATGTTGCCGAGGGGTGTCCTTCCGCTGTGCAACAATTCCTCGCTCGACCGCATCCGTGCAATGATGTCGCTGTGCGATTCGCATGGAATTTTTTCAACTTGGCAAGAGCCTGTAGACGACGTCATGCAGGAATTCTTTGACGGCTTGGAAGAAGTGGCGGTCCGCCCCGATGAACAAAAGAGCTCACCCGCGACACCACCGATGCGGAGATGCAGCGCATCGCCACCAGGCTGGAAGAGGCGGCAGCAGCCGCTGCCACGGGCGAGTTCGGATTCACCGTGGAGGAGGCAGAGGCAGCAGAGGCAGCAAGCCTTGCCGAGCGAGAGGAGCTTGCCGGCGAGGAAGAGCTTGTCGGGCCTGAAGCTGAGTCGAGCGAGCCCGGCAAGGGAGAGCTTGTCGGGCTCGAACCTTCAGGCAGCTCGTCGCAAGCGGAGCCCCCAGCTCCACCGAGAAGACGTCTCCGCAAGGCCGGGGACGTAGCGGAGCGGCAGACGAGTCAACAGCCGACGTGCCGTGCGACACGCTCTACCGCGGCAAGCAGTGTTGCCGCGGGAGCTCCTCACGCCGCTGCGGCAAGTGGAGCGGGGTCTTCCCGGTCCACCGCTACTGCTCCTGCCAAGCGGACAAGGGAACCTACTCCTCCGCCTCGTCGCACCAGAGGCGAGCCGGACTTCGATCTCTCCGCGCTCAGCTCCGACGAGGAAGAAGAAGAGTAAGATTCTTTGATGTACTTGTAGTTCTTCAATTTTGTTGCTTTGTCTTGTATCTGATTTGCTTCACTCTAAACCCATTCCTTTTCAGGAAGCTGGCCCAGAGAGCGGCGAAGAGAGCCAAGGTCCCGGGGATTGTCATCGAGGACGAACCCACCGCGACGGCAGGGGGTATGTCCGAGACCATCTTGCCGGACCCGGCAACTATTCCCTAAAGCAGCCCGCAGCGCAGCCCCCAGCGTAAGTATATGGTTCACTTCCTGCTGTTAGGCGCGCATGGGTGCTCTTTCTTTGCTGATATCTGACTGTTGGTTTGTGCAGGAGCAGAGCAGCTTCACCAGGAGTGCCCGGAAGCCGCTCCCGAAATGCCATCTGCTTCAACTACACCGCCAAGGGAGGATTCCCCGGCAAGGGAGCGTTCTCCGGCAAGGGAGAATTCTCCGGCAAGGGACAGTTCTCCGGCAAGGGACGGCACCAGCGACCCTCCGGCGGTTGAGACCACGACTGTGGGTCCTAGTACAGGTAATCCTCTTGCCTGAAAACTTCCATTGGGTTCTTCTTCTTCGGACTTTCTTTTTGGATATTTGCTTGAATCTTCTCCTTTTTCCGTTCGTCAGATCCATCTGCCACAGAGCCGATGGAAACCGAGGTCGCCGGTGAGGAGAACGCGCGCAGCAATACCGACGACGCCGTTGCCACCGAAGGAGAAGTCGGCGCTGATGATCCCGCCGGCGAAGAGGCTGCCAAGGCTGCCGCCGTAGAAGCTGGCGAGGGATCCGGCGATCGCACTGACGGCCCCGAGGCCATAGGAGCGCCAGGCGCTACGCCGACCGCCGATCCCTCCACCGTCGCTGCAGCGCCAGGCTCCGAAGAGCCCCAGCCCGGCGCCTATTTGAAGGCCGGCGACGGCATCTTCATCCAGCTCCCCTGGGCGTCAAGCTCCAGGGCGCCGGTTGAAGGAGAGATGTTGGATGGAGAAGTGCTTGCCTCCGCTGGGCTGACGCTGGTTGACGCGCCAAGCAGCAGCAGCGACGAGCCTGAGGAGGAGCAGCTACTGCGGAAGCTGTTGTCGCTCTACCGCGCCCGACAAGCCAAGCTGGTATCCCGAGAAGCGCTTGTCGCGAAGGCGGGAGTGGATATCGAGAAGCGCGCGGAAGAGCTCTGGGGTTTTAGGCAGGAAGCTCTCCGGGCCCTGGCAGAGGAGCGGGAGCAAGTTGCTGAGGAGCGGAAAGCCTTCCTCCTCGAGAACGATGAAGTTGAAGAGCAGTAGCGGCTTGCTGCCGAGAAGTTGTCTGCGCAGGAAGGCGAGTTGGTGCAGCAGAAAGTTAACCTTGACAGCCACGAGGAGGAGCTTGCCGCGCGCGAGCAAACATTCGGCGGAGCCCTCAAGGAAGCAAAGGAGGCTCCCGCAGCTGCCGAGGCCGCCAAGAAGGAGCTGGAGACGAAGGTGGTGCAGCTGGAGGCCGATCTCAAGGCGAGCGGCGAGGAGCTTGCCGCGCTCAAGAGTGAGCGCGAGAAGGATGCCGCCGCTCATGGCGAGCTGCAAGGTCGTCTCGCTGAGAGGAGCAAAGAGCTTAGCGCCGCCAAGGACTCCAGTGTGGATCTCGAGTTGAAGCTGGCTACTTTGACTCAGGCGCTGGACGGCGCCAGGGAGCGGGAGGTGGCCTTGTCGGAGAAGATCAAGGCCGACGAGGCGCTGCTAGCGAGTGCTGCCGCCTCCCAGAACACTTTTAGGGAGAATGTGGAGCACTGGACGGAGGGTCTCGTGGATGCTGCCGCAGCCATTGACAGGGAGCTGGCGCAGCTGGGGATGGAAGATTTCGGGTACTCCTCGGATGAGCACCTCCAACCCAGCGCCAAGCTCAGCTTGTTCTTCAAAGGCGTGGCGACGGCCCTCCAACGATTCCGGGAGAAGATCCCAAAGCAGCTAGCCGACGAGTCGCGCAAGATCTGCGCGGGAGCTCTTCAAAAGGTGCTGGTGAAGGTGGCCTTCCGCAATCCGGGCCTCAACCTCACAAACGTCCTCAGGACCTTGCCGCCGGATGCTGATCTGGAAGCGCTCAAGACCCTTGTCGCACCCATTGTGGACATGGTGAGTGGGATCAAGAGGGTTGAGGGCGATCGCGTAGATTAGGCTGCCTGTTTTCTCTTTTTTTTGTCGCTGCTGGTCATGTTATGAGAACAATCTATTAGAGCTGCGACAAGCTATCTTGTAATATGACTCTATTTTGGGTAGCGATTGCTATGTTATTTCCTTTACTTGATTCCTTCCTTTGTATGTTTCTGCCCTACGCTTTTAGGGAACTTGTCGGCGCAGGCACCTTAGCCGCGAGCGCTGAGTGCGGGACGTCAGTAGCCTACTGGCGGTGCCGCTACCGACAAGAAACCTTGTCGCAACTAGTCGCAGCTCACTTAAGTTGTTGAGCGGACTCTAAACAAAATAAGGGTGCAACTAGCTACGAGTTGGTTCCTCCGCGCACAGGTTTTCCATACAAAGCACGGTCGTTCGAGGAAGATAACTTAAAAATTAAAACTGATTGCTCAAACTTTGGCAACTTAGCTTTTCTGTCGTTTGCTTCCCGGTAAGGCGAAACTTCCTTGAACGACGCCTGGTCCACACCATTATCTTATCCTTTCCCCCCGGCAAACTTGTGGGCGAGAGAACCTTTCTTCCTTTGAGAAAGAGAAAGAAGAGAAAGTAATGATACGGATCCTTATGGCTCATTATTGCTTACCGGAGGTAGGTGCTGCACAAAGTGTCAGATAATGCATGCAAAGAAAAGTAGAAAGCATGAAATTGACAAGATGTGCGGGGCACATGAGCTTTACTTATGCACGGGGTCTGCGCCCGGCTTTGTACAAAGGATTACATGCAACATCGGCAAGACTTGTACAAAAGGTGGTTGCCGGAACAGGTTCCAGCAATCGCGCCTTACGGGTAAAACTTACGAAGATGCTCAATGTTCCAGGAGTTGCTCACCAGAATGCCAGCTTCGGTCTCAAGGCGGACAGCGCCAGGCCTAGTGACTCGTTTCACCCGGTAAGGGACTTCCCACTTCGGCGTCAACTTGTTGGAATTCTTGGCGGACTGAACGCGCCGAAGAACAAGGTCGCCTTCCTTGAAACTTCTGGCATTAACTTTGCGGCTATGGTAGCGGCGCAAAGCTTGCTGGTATCGAGTAGCTCGTACAGCAGCCTGAAGACGGTCCTCCTCAAGGAGCAGCGCGTCATCTTGTCGCAGCTGCTCTTGCTCAAGCTCATCATAAGCGAGCACTCGAGGTGACCCGTATACGAGTTCCGTGGGGAGAACTGCCTCTGATCCATAGACTAGAGCGAAAGGTGTCTGGCCAGTGGCTCAATTTGGCGTCGTCCTGATCGACCAAAGAACCACCGGCAGCTCCTCAATCCAGTTCTTTCCGCACTTGCAGAGCCTGTCAAAAGTCCTGGTCTTGAGCCCGCGCAGCACTTCAGCATTCGCCCTCTCTACTTGACCGTTACTTCTCGGATGAGCAACAGAAGCGAAGCAGACCTTGGCGCCAAGATCTTGGACGTACTGCATGAAGGTGCGGCTCGTGAATTGCGTGCCATTGTCGGTGATGATCCTTTTAGGGGTCCCAAAGCGGCAAACAATCGACCTGAAGAACTTGACTGCTGACTGTGCTGTCACCTTCCTCACTGCTTCCACTTCCGGCCACTTTGTGAACTTGTCGATTGCAACGTACAAGTACTCAAAGCCCCTGACAGCTCGGGGAAAAGGGCCGAGGATGTCGAGCCCCCAGACCGAAAATGGCCAGGATAAAGGGATCGTCTGGAGAGCTTGAGCTGGCTGGTGTATCTGCTTGGAATGGAACTGGCACGCTTCACACTTGGTTACTTGTGCAGTCGCATCCTGGAGGGCTGTCGGCCAAAAGAAACCTTGCCGGAATGCTTTGCCGGCAAGTGCTCTTGCGCCAATGTGGTGACCACATATGCCTCCATGTATCTCTGCCAACAGCTTTTGTCCGTCTTCCCGATGAATACACTTCAGTTTCACGCCGTTGAGTCTTCTTCTGTACAGCGTGTTGTCGACAAACTGGTACATACTTGACTGCCGGGCTACTCTTTCCGCTTCTTCTTGTTCTTCGGGACGTTCTCCTGTCTGAAGGAAACGGACAATCTGCTGCGCCCATGCTGGAGCTTGCGGCTCGACAACAAGGGCTAAAGGCACATCTGTTGCTGCGGGAACATCCGCTTCTACGGCGAGAACCTGCGGCTCAGCCGGAGCTTGACGTTCCCCGGCAAGCTTGCCGGAGCAAAACTTGTCGGGAGAGTCTGCTTCAATGGAACAAACCCTAAGGCTTGCCGGAGCAGACTGCTCCTCAGCACCCTTGGCGTTGATCTTGGGGACCTTCTTGGCGGCGGCTTCGGGGAGCTCTGCCGGAAAATAGTCGCCAGAAATCAACTTCCTCTTCTTGTTCTGTCCAGTTGACGGTGTTACAGACGGTCGAGTCAGCTTGAGCACAAAGATCCCTGGTTCCACAGGTAACTTAAGTGCGGCGCACTTTGACAGGCCATCGCCAATGTCGTTCTGAGCTCTTGGAACATGTTCCATCTGTAGGCCGTCAAAGTGCTCTTCTAGCTTTCTCACTTCATCAACGTAAGCTTCCATCAACGGACTCTGATAATTCTTGTTAACTTGGCGGACGACAAGCTGTGAGTCACCCCTGACAATGAGCTTCTTGATCCCAAGGTCTGCTGCGATCCTGAGACCGGCAAGCAAACCTTCATACTCTGCGGTATTGTTCGTTGCTTGCTCCTTGGGAAAGTGCATCTGGACTACGTACTTGAGGTGCTCTCCGGTGGGTGCAACAAGTAGTACGCCCGCACCGGCGCCTTGCAGCGAGAAGGCACCATCAAAGTACATCAGCCACTCTTTGCTTGCTTCCTTGACGGGATGCTCGTTTCTGGAATTTCTTCATCTTGTGTTGGCGTCCATTCTGCTATGAACTCTGCCAATGCTCTGCTTTGGATAGTTGAAGTGCTCTCAAACTTGAGGCCAAAGCTTGACAGTTCCAGTGCCCACTCGACAATCCTGCCTGTTGCTTCTGGATTCTGCAATATCCTCTTCAGCGGAAAACGAGTGACGACTGTGATCTCATGTGCTTGGAAGTAATGGCGCAGCTTTCTCGAGGCCATGAGAAGGCCGAAAAGCAATTTCTGCACACCAGAGTACCTTGACCTAGCCCCCTGCAGAAGGGAACTGACAAAGTAAACTGGGCGCTGCACCATTCTTTTCTGCATCTTCTCTCGCGCCTGCGCAGATCCATCTTTGTCGGGACCAGAGCTTGCCGGTGAAGTCCTCTGCTTGTCGCTGGATGCATCTGCCGTGGTTGCTGGCTCATCGTCCGCCTCCCTCTCCGCTACTAACGCAGCACTAACCACTTGATTGGTTGCCGCTATATATAGCAGCAACTTCTCTTGTGGCTTAGGTGCGACAAGTGTTGGAGTGGAGGACAGGTATCTCTTTAAGTCCTACAGTGCAGCCTCCGCTTCCGGAGTCCATTTCATTGGACCTGCCTTTTTCAAAATTTTAAAAAATGGCAGGGCGCGCTCAGCAGACTTAGAGATAAACCTGCTGAGAGCAGCTATGCAGCCGGCAAGTCTTCGTACATCCTTGACGCGCTTTGGTGCTTCAATCTGCTCAATGGCTTTGATCTTGTCGGGATTGGCCTCAATTCCCCGCTGAGACACGAAGAACCCGAGAAGCTTGCCGGAGGGGACTCCAAACACACACTTCTCGGGGTTAAGCTTGAGGTTGATCTTGCGCAGATTTGCAAAGGTTTCGTCTAAATCTTGAATCAGAGTCACCTTGTCCTTGGTCTTGACCACTATGTCATCCATGTAGGCTTCCACATTTCTGTGCATTTGCGGCTCAAAAGCGTGATGGACTACCCTTGCAAATGTTGAACCAGCATTCTTTAAACCGAAAGGCATCCGTACGAAACAGTATGTGCCACATGGGGTGATGAATGCGGTCTTCTCCTCATCCTCTTCTGTCATGAAGATCTGATGGTATCCTGAGTATGCATCAAGAAATGAAAGCAAGTCACATCCGGCCGTGGAGTCAACATTCTGGTCGATGCGCGGCAAGGGAAATGGGTCTTTGGGACAAGCTTTATTGACATCGGTAAAGTCGATACAAAGTCTCCATTTCCCGTTTGCCTTGCGCACGACTACAGGGTTTGCCAACCACGTAGGATGGAGCACTCCTCTGACAAGGCCTGCTGCTTCCAATTTCTTGATTTCTTCTGCGATGAATTCTTGGCGCTCCACTGCCTGCTTCCTAACTTTCTGCTTGACGGGCCGCGCATGAGGGCAGACGGCAAGGTGGTGCTCGATTACTTTCCTGGGAACACCGGGGATGTCAGACGGTTGCCATGCAAATACGTCGACATTCGCCCGTAGGAAAGCAACAAGCGTGCTTTCCTATTTAGGGTCGAGAGTGGCACTGATGGTGAAGGTACCACCAGTGCCATCCTCCTTGGCGGACACCTTCTTGGTCTCTGGTGGAGCTGCCATTGTCTTCTTACACTTGCCGGTGGAGCTCGATGGTGCGTCCTCGACGGCAGCGCAGCACTCCGAAGAGGTGCGCTTGCCGGAGCGGGCATCAGAACTTTTGCCAGACTTGGTCTTCTTCTTCGCCCCGGGAGCTTCAACGGCAAGTGAGTTGCGATCTGTTGCGGTTGCTGCTTCCCGGTAGATCTTATCGGTGCAGATAAGAGCATCCTTCTTGTCGCCAGGGACAGAGATGACACTTATCGGGCCTGGCATCTTCAGCATGTTGTACGCGTAGTGAGAGGCTGCCATGAATTTGGCGAGTGCTGGACGGCCGAGTATCCCATTGTAAGGCAATGGAAAATCAGCAACATCAAAAGTGACCCTCTCAGTCCTGAAGTTCAACTCGCTGCCAAATGTCACCGGCAACGTGATCTTTCCCTTCGGCTTACTCCTTCCCGGATTGATTCCTTGGAATGTGCCGGTCTCTTCGAGCTCGCTATCAGGGATCTGGAGTTTCTGGAGTACCGCGGAGGAGATCAAGTTCAAGCCGGCCCTGCCGTCAACTAGCAGCTTAGTGACCTTGAGGTTGCGGATAGTTGGTGAAACCAACATCGGCAAGCACCCGACCGTAGTTATGCGATCAGGGTGGTCCTCAATATCAAAGATGATAGGCGTGCTGGACCATTTCAGAGGCCTGCGTGACTCGACGGGTGGTTCTGCCGCATTGACTTCCCGCACCCACTGCTTGAGCTGGCGGTGTGAAGTATGCGGAGAAGCACCGCCGTCAATGCACAGGACCTCTGTGGCTTTCTGGAACTCCTGCTCATCGGTCTCGTCATCATCCATATCTTCATCCTCGTCGTCATCTTCATCCTTGTCGCGGCCGCGAGGAGGTCTGCCTCCTTGCCGCTGCTTGGCTTTGCCGCGGCGTCCTCCTCGGCCGGGGCTTTTCTTGCCGGCTCCTCCAGCACCTTCATGGGCCTTCTCCTTGTCGCGTCGCTCGTATTCAGCCTTTTGCTGCTCGACAAGCTGCCCGACCTTCTTGCAGCTCTGGAGGTCATGGCCCTTGGTGCGGTGGATCTTGCAGTACTGCTTGTTGGTGCCGTCCTGCTTGTCGGCGACCGCCACAGCCTGGTAGTTGGTGCCCGCGGCAATCTTCTTGCCGGAGCTACCAGCTTTAGCTTTCTTGGCGCCACCTCCGTTGCCGGACTGCTCAACAACTAGCACATCTTTGCCTTTCTTCTTCCTGTTGTTCCGCCGCCGTTTTTTCTTTGCCGGGGCGGCCTCCTCACTGTCACATCCTCCTGCTTCTGTATTCTCTCCGGGGAGTTTCCTCCCTTCCTCAGCACGTGCACACTTGTCGGCCAGGGCATATATCTCACTGACGTCTCTGATCTTGCACATCGCCATCTCCTCCCGCATCCTATGGTTTCACACATTCTGATGGAACGCGCTGATTGCCACGGCAGGATGGACATCTGGAATGTTGTGTTGTACGCGGCTAAATCTCTGAATGTACTTGCGCAGGGGCTCTTCTTCCTTCTGGGCGAGCAAATGAAGGTCGCTCTCCTGGCCAGGAGGCTTGTGGCCGCCTGTAAGGGCACCGACAAACTGATGGCATAGGTCTGCCCAGGAGGATATGGAGTTGTTCGGCAAGTGCATGAGCCAGGATCTGACATTGGGCTTGAGCACCAACGGGAAGTAGTTGGCAAGGATCCTGTCGTCCCGCCCCCCAGCAGCTTGCACCGTGATGGTGTAGATGCTGAGGAACTCCGACGGATGCGACTTGCCGTCATACTTCTCTGGTATGTCCGGCTTGAAATTCTTCGTGGGCCACTGGACTGGCCGCAGCTCACGACTGAACACAGGGCAACCTACCGCGTACGGCAAGTCGCCTGGTTCCCCTGGCGCATGCATGTCGACAGAGGGCCCAGCGCGCTGGTCTGATTGACGCTGCGCTTCTCTTTGGCGCTCGATACAAGTTCGAGCATCTTCTTGCTGTCATTCGTGAAGAACTTGGCGGTGATCGCGACGAGCTCGTGGATCTGACGATGCAGTGGAGTCACTGTCGAGGTGGATCCGGCGAGTCGGCGATCTTGGCCTTCGGGGTGGAGAGTGCTTGGTGGTTGCACCCCCACCGGTTTCGTCGCCATCGGCTCGTGCCTGGCAGTCCTGCCGCGGAGTGTCACCGTTGGCGAAGCCGATGAGACTCTGAATGGTGGCCCTCCATTCGTTGATCTTGTCTGCCGTTGGAGGGTAATCCAGGAGCAGTTGATCTTGAGCCAAAGCTTCTGTTGGAGTGGTGGGCGGCAGTGGCGAACGGTGCGAGGAGCGGGATATGCTCGGACTTCTAACTATGTTAGAAGGAGCAGTATCCCGTCCAGGCGACCGTGCCTCGCTTGTGCCAGCATGTTGGCGTGCATGCTGGTCTTGAGCACCCCGAGATCCACCAGCTCGATCTTGGCCCAACGAACGTATGGCTCTGCGAATGCCATGACGCTATCAGTCCTGCGCCTCCTGAGATGGGCGCGGTGCATGTACGGACGCCGAGGTATGTGCAGCCTTGTCCTTGGACCTGGCAGCACCGTGAGCTCCCTCGTCGATGTCCGTTCTTCCGCCGGCGTCTACCCCACCACCAATTTGCTCCGGTGGTGGTGGGATCGACGTGGACGGAACATCTGCCGCCGAAGCCTTCTTCTTCGGTGGCATGTCGATGAAGAAGATGAAGATCTAGCTCATGTGAACGCCGGATCAGGTTCACACAACCTCGACGTCCCCTACCTGGCGCGCCAAAGATGTCGGGGAGGCTGATCCACGAACACCTATGGGGACCGGCGGGCCGGGCCCCTTTCGGTTCGGCGGGGGGCGGAGATCGCACGAAGAGCGGATCAAGGCGAAGCACACGAGTGGTTTACCCAGCTTCGGAGCTCTTCAGAGAGGTAATACTCCTACTGCTGCATGTCTGAGTTGTATTGAGTTCTTGCTCGGGAGCGCTGAGTGCTACAGTACACTCTAGCTGCTAACGAGACCGAGCGTGTGTCAGGACCCTGACTCGATGTCACATTGATCTAGCCGGTAACACCTCATATCACTTTGCGGCCTCACGCACGGTATTCCCACGGGTGTCGCCTTACCTTAGCCCGGGACCGTTTGCGCCTTTTGGCACACGTATATGACAGTGTCGCTAGCATCCATATGATAAGGAGCCCGGGCTGACATGGCTAGTCGTAAACCCAAAGTGACACAGACTTACAGGGACAGGCATCCATGACCCAGCATCGAACATGTCGGTCATCAGCGAGTGAATCCAGGCTGTAGCACTGGGCTAGCAGGACTCCGGTGAACCGGGCTGTAGCGGGCTAACAGGACTCCGGTATTCATCGCGTGACATTTCCCCGAAGGGACAGACACAGGAACGAAGAAGGACACATGCCGGCCAGCCTAAGTGTTCCGGAGCAGTAGCAAGCTACCATGGCTCAGTGGAAACACTAGGAGACATTTCCCGGTAAGAGAGGCTACTAAGGATAAACAACTAGATAGCCAGATCCCACACATATCAAGCATTTCAATAACATACACACAATATGCTCGATATGTGCAAATACAACATGGCATCACAACATGACTCTACGACTCAAGTATTTATTCATTAGGCTCCGAGGAGCGAGATATTACAAACAGGGGTCTCATGACCCAACATTCAGAGCATACAAATCAAAGCACAAGCGGAAGCTATCATGTCTGGGTACAGACATCTATAAATGAAAAAGGCTGAGAAGCCTGACTATCTATCAGATCATGCCGAGGGCACAAGATCGTAGCTGAGGTAACAAGCTAAACGTCGAAGTCCACGTGGAACTACTAGTGAGACTGAAGTCTCTCTGCAAAAACATAAATAGGCAAACGTGAGTACAAATGTACCCAGCAAGACTTACATCAGATCTATCTACACATGCTTCATTATCAACAAAGGGGATGGTGGAGTTTGACTGCAACAAGCCAGCTTTGACTCGGTGGCTATCCTGAACTACGACTGCAAGTAACTCTTTTGAGGTGGCGCACACGAGTCCACATATTCACCATATCAATACACCACTATGGATCCGCTCCCGTCTCCCTACGAGAACGCCATCCATAGCACTCACGCTTATCTTGCGTATTTTAGAGTATCCACTTTCACTTGTCTATGAACTGATATAAGCAATCCAGAAGTCCTTTTCCGCGGACACGGCTATTCGAATAGATGATGTTAACCCTGCAGGGGTGTACTTCTTCACACACGCTCTCACCACTTACCGCCGTTTACACGACATGTACTCGGCAACCTTGAAGCGGAAGCCCAACGTGGGTGTCGGCCACGACCTACCTAATCACCTAAGTCTCTAGTCCAGGTTTATCGCCTATTCGGGTTCCATCCATGAGGAGATCCGGTCGGAGTTTCGCTCACAGCCCCAAACGATGTGAACAGGGTTCCCGAGACACCAAACGGGCGCCCGGTACACCGTGCCACGTGCCTACCGCATCACAGCCCACCCCTACGGTCAGCGCTGCCCAGGGCCTCCAGCATACTACAAACACCAGAAACTACTTGCAACTCCTAGACAGAGGACAAGGGTGATCAAGAAGCCGAGAGGGTCCATTGGTTTCGGGCCCAATGCGTGGTAGTAGCTGAATCATGGATCACAAACACAGAACTCAGTTCCTGAGGACGGCTGCAATGAGACAACCCACCATGTACTCCTACATGGCCTCTCACCGCTACCTTTACCAAATCGTGTTCACACACTTAGCTCACACACAGTAGGACAGGTTCACACGCCTCTGATTCATCCCCGATGAATCAGACCTGACTCAACTCTAAGCAGTAGCAGGCATGACAAACAAACATGAATGAGTAGGCACAACAGGGCTCAAACAACTCCTACTCATGCTAGTGGGTTTCATCTATTTACTGTGGCAATGACAGGTCATGCAAAGGATAAAGGG
>NC_041393.1:579702475-579710055 GCF_002162155.2 Triticum dicoccoides
CGGCGTCACATGGGTTGGTGGAGACGAAGAAGAAGGCGCGGCGGTTCTTCTGGAGGCATCGGCGAGGCGAGGGGTGGCCGGTGGCCGCGGCGAACGGCGTCGGTGGCGACGGCTGCGCTCGGCACGAGAGGGAGAGAGGAACAGAGGGGGGGGAGAGCTCGGGAGAGAGTGAGGGGGTCCAGGGGGTCGGGGCGGCGCCGAGGAGATGACGCGCGGCGTCGCGGTGGCCAGGCGATGCAGACGAGCAGGGTGGTGGCGTGGCGAGCTCGGGCGCGCGCGCCGTGTCCCCCCTCTGCCTACTGGCGCGAGGAGGAAGGCGACAGGGAAGGGAGGCGGCGGTGGGCTGGGCCAGCGGGAGGAGCTGGCCAGCTGGGCCGGCTACAGGTAAGTGGCCCAGGTAATTCCCTTCTCTCTCTGTCTTTTTCTAATTAATTCAGTTTTTTATTTTGCAGGTTTGTTTTGAATTTGGTTTTGAAACCAATTCAATTTATTTTGCTTCTGACAATATTTTTAGGAGCTAAAAGAATTAAAACAATGCTCCACAAAATATTTCAGAATTATTGGACCTATATTTATTTAATAGTAGATATAAATCCAATTCAAATAATTATTGATTTAATTCAAATGCCCAAATTAAATGTTTCTGAGACACCAAAAATATTGGTTTGGATTTTGCCTCTTGCCAATATTTCCAGAGGATAACAGGAACATTTTCTTGGACTTATTTGAAGCAATTTTTATCTTGATCATTTTTTTAAAAGGATTCTGAGGCTTTTGAAAATTCCCCAATTCAAATTTTCATTTGAATTTAAACATGATGCACACACCAGACAGCACCAGAAGCTAGGGATGTGACAACTCACCCCCACTAAACAAGAATCTCGTCTCAAGATTCAAGCGTAGGGTAAGGTGAAGGGGAAACGCAACTAGTATAATGTTCATGATCCAGGGTGCACTTCAAATGAACGTTGATTTGAACACCATCTTTGTCTTGTCGTCTTGCTCTGAGAAATCCTGTCAACATGACAGGGGGGGAAGAAGGAGACTCTAGAAGGGTCGATCTCCTCGAAGATCGAACAACTCAAGATTAACTTACGGAATGAGACATAGAACCATCTTTCGGGTTGAGACACGAGATACACATCAATAGGGGTGGAAGAAACGGATGACGAAGGTTCACTAGGTAGACAACAATTTCATACCTAAGAAGGTGGTAAACGATTGTCAATGTGGCGAGGAGTTGAGTTGCCATGATACCATAACGATACACCTTAGGGAAGGTGACTCGTAGAGATATCCCCTTAAGTGGCAAAAAGAATTACTTTTGATTCAGAGATCATTGAAACTCTTTAAACCAGCCTAAGGCAATTCTCGAGCGATCGTTTGGAGGGGGTCGGTAGAATGGCATACTCGGACTTGGATGATGTGGATTACCTTGTTGAAGACAACGTAATAGATGAATTTGCTTATCACCGGAAATGGAAGAGACCCATGGTAGAATGGCACATTGGCGGTGCAAGCTAGGAACAGAATGCAAATGCTAGGAATGATTCTGGTAACTGGGGAAGAACCCAACAATAGAGAGTGAATTCACTGTTGGAGTGGTTATAGCATAACCGAGGAAACTGAGAGCAAACCCAGTTAGTGCCGATGATAACACGTAGCGCTTGTGCGTGCTCTCAAGAACTTGAGCATTTCCACAATCATCAAGGTTTTATCAACAACCGCGTCAAGGGTGCTGACAACACAACATACTACCATGATGAATAGCGATGGACGATGCAGATGCGAAGGAGGATAACACTTTCTCATATTTCACCTTAGCGAGGCCAAGCAAATAAAATCTGGATGATCGACCGAGAGACAGTTAGCACTCCGCTTCTAATGTTCTCCTTGATGTGCTAGTATAACCCATTCATAGATATGGTTTGATATCTAAAACATCAAGTAAAAGGTCGGACTTCGGGAACACAAAAATCCATAGGGGCAACTAGGGAGTAAATCCTACGAAATCCCTATGGGGGGGGCCAACTTCCTCAAACAAGATACTATAATAATAGGTCTACCGGATGGGTGTGTTGGCCACGACATCCACCTTACCGGTTATCGAGAGACCAATATTATAGTTCTTAGGGAAATGTTCCAACCATCATATCTGCCTGAGATTCAGCTCTGGTTGGTGTTAAGATATTCCAGGCTCATCGAGTCTTAGGAAGAAAAATGAAAGTTTGCAACACAAATCGACGAGATGACGTTGCGGGATTCTCGGGAGATGAACTACGATAGCAAGCTCCAAAACATGAGCTGGTTCTGCTACAAACATGTGAACACGTTGTCCCAGACAAGCATGACCACGTGGTAGTCTTATAATAAAACACTACCGAGTTCAGGAGGGGGAACCATCAACGAGGGTATCGAAGTTCTTTCATAAGTCCGGATTAGCTCTTATGAAGGAACTCCTTCTCCTTGAACAAATCAATCAGTGGCTTGGTGTGCTAGGGATACATATAGATTGAAGGTTGCAAGTCTTCAAACCACAGCATTCTTCGCACGTGTGCATGACTGATTTGGAATGATTCCAAAGAAAGCAACATTGACTTTCTCGAATCCACGGAGGCAACTTGCATCAGATGCACATGAATTAAAGGAAGTCACTACCTTCATCCAAACATATGCTTCATGAGCTAGCATGAACAAATGCTTTCAAAAGTTTCCAACACTAGCTTAATGTTCAGCAAAATTATGGAGAAGACAAGGATGTTGTCAATGGGCACAACAACAATTCATCTGGGTTTCCTTTTAAAAGGAATTCCATAGTTAAGTGAACAAGTGATAGCATTGGTCAGACCCAAAAGATATAATGGTGTATGCTCGAGGGATCAACCACGAATAAGACAACATTACGAGCATCGTTGGTACTGATTTGATTTGACGATAGCCCACACTCAAATCAAAGGATTGATAAGACAATAGGTCCAGCAACTGATCACAAGGACCAATCGATGAAGATATCATGTTTCTTCAACACACACTACACAAGAATATCCCTTTGGAACGAACTAAGTCAGACAAGCTTTTATCTTCCAACTCTCCAAGTTGTTGTCTAGCTTAACCAACTAGCTCAGGGATATCTAACACCGATTCTTGGAGAGAAGGTGGTTCACAAGAAACCAACTTGATCACGAACTCAACATAGCGGTCAGGTGACAACCCGGTAACACCTCCAAGAAGATATTTGGAAAGTCACGAACCACCGGTATGTTACTAAGCTCGAGAACAATCTTGCTTTTGAGGGCAAGATGATATGATCAAATGAGCGAGGACTTGACAAATCCTAACTCATCAATCAAAGAGTGCACCAGGAAATAAGGACTAGGTAGCACGATCAATCTTAGAATGATGATTCACTAACCAACATGCTAAGAATGAAATTATTATCCTTTAACTACCAAGCAACAAGGTTGCTGGGAGTATTGATTTCACACATCACAATTCATTTGTCGGTATTCCGGTTGCATCAACACGAGGGCCGAGGATTGACTAATGATGGTGAGAAGTATCACTACGTCAAAATTCATGAGAGTTGGTGCAGTTCTCATGACAATACTGACATAAAGGGGGTAATACTCCAAGGTAGAGCAGAACCAAAAGCTGGATTGGCATTTGATCTGCGGAATACAACTACTTTGACCCAATCCTAGATATGGAAGAGGTACTGGAGTTTGTTTCTCCTAGTCATTCTGCGATAGAATGGCTTGACGGACCACAAGAGTAATAGGCATCGATAAACGAACGCACGCATACTCTTGACTATCAATTGATAGACGAGGGTCAGAATGCAACTAAAGAGAACAACTCAAAGGAACATATAACTTTCTGAGTTGTGGATGCATAGATTAGTATGTCGAA
Organism: Triticum dicoccoides; assembly: GCF_002162155.2. NCBI lineage: Eukaryota > Viridiplantae > Streptophyta > Magnoliopsida > Poales > Poaceae > Triticum > Triticum dicoccoides. The sequence continues at coordinate 579,706,385 of NC_041393.1, forward strand.
CCAAGTTCAACATATTTCTTCCGGATAACCCATGCAGAAAGGTAGAACTGGCAGAGTCACGATTTATAAATGGAGAACTCCTCAAGAGTACTCTAATTGTGATTTTTTTTTGATCCAATAAACATCTGCCATAAGTAGTTCATGGTATTTGGAAGAAGAAGATACCACGGACTTCAAGGATTATCGCAAAGGTTACTAATATCCTAAAGGCACTAGCAATTACTATCAACACGAAGTAGGTGGAGTGAATCTCGGGTTCAAGAACCCAGGAATAGAATACCTATTACTAAGTAGCATCACGGAATGCTTTCAAGGATAAAGGCCAGAACCATCACACTGGGACACCAATCATGGCTAAATTACTAGATGATCCCCTAAGACACCTAGGGTCATAGTAATAACTCCAACATAAAGGTCGAGGCAGTAGAGTACCTCGACTCAGCAATTAGTGTGATTGAGCTGGCATAAAGGAGCATCGAAACCAGAGGGAAAGGATTTTGCAAATGCATCAGACTCTTTAGAAACCTGGGATGACTCGGACAGCATAACGGCTGTAAATGCTCAGAAAAGATTTGAGACATTCACAAAAATGGTGGCATAACCACTCAGAAGCACAATATCAAGGTTTCGAGATCAACAATAAACATACGGAAGTAGTAGGAACTGAAACGAGGCTTAAGTCCAACAATCTATAAGTCTACGGATTAGTAACACGTGATCCTGATAGAAAGAAGAGATAGCCTAGTTCTTAATCCCCGCAGGAAAGATAAGATGACTCAGATCAGAAGGCATAAGGTATAAGGAGTAAAAAGAGCCTTACGTTCCATCCCACAATCAATTCCCTTATATAACTAAAGAATTTCTAGACTCAACTTCGACCAGTTTGGCTTGGTAATCCTACAGGCAGTCAAGCTCTGATACCAACGCTGTCAGGACCCTGACTCGATGTCACATTGATCTAGCCGGTAACACCTCATATCACTTTGCGGCCTCACGCACGGTATTCCCACGGGTGTCGCCTTACCTTTGCCCGGGACCGTTTGCGCCTTTTGGCACACGTATATGACAGTGTCGCTAGCATCCATATGATAAGGAGCCCGGGCTGACATGGCTAGTCGTAAACCCAAAGTGACACAGACTTACAGGGACAGGCATCCATGACCCAGCATCGAACATGTCGGTCATCAGCGAGTGAATCCAGGCTGTAGCACTGGGCTAGCAGGACTCCGGTGAACCGGGCTGTAGCGGGCTATCAGGGCTCCGGTATTCATCGCGTGACATTTCCCTGAAGGGACAGACACAGGAACGAAGAAGGACACATGCCGGCCAGCCTAAGTGTTCCGGAGCAGTAGCAAGCTACCATGGCTCAGTGGAAACACTAGGAGACATTTCCCGGTAAGAGAGGCTACTAAGGATAAACAACTAGATAGCCAGATCCCACACATATCAAGCATTTCAATAACATACACACAATATGCTCGATATGTGCAAATACAACATGGCATCACAACAGGACTCTACGACTCAAGTATTTATTCATTAGGCTCCGAGGAGCGAGATATTACAAACAGGGGTCTCATGACCCAACATTCAGAGCATACAAATCAAAGCACAAGCGGAAGCTATCATGTCTGGGTACAGACATCTATAAATGAAAAAGGCTGAGAAGCCTGACTATCTATCAGATCATGCCGAGGGCACAAGATCGTAGCTGAGGTAACAAGCTAAACGTCGAAGTCCACGTGGAACTACTAGTGAGACTGAAGTCTCTCTGCAAAAACATAAATAGGCAAACGTGAGTACAAATGTACCCAGCAAGACTTACATCAGATCTATCTACACATGCTTCATTATCAACAAAGGGGATGGTGGAGTTCGACTGCAGCAAGCCAGCTTTGACTCGGTGGCTATCCTGAACTACGACTGCAAGTAACTCTTTTGAGGTGGCGCACACGAGTCCACATATTCACCATATCAATACACCACTATGGATCCGCTCCCGTCTCCCTACGAGAACGCCATCCATAGCACTCACGCTTATCTTGCGTATTTTAGAGTATCCACTTTCACTTGTCTATGAACTGATATAAGCAATCCAGAAGTCCTTTTCCGCGGACACGGCTATTCTAATAGATGATGTTAACCCTGCAGGGGTGTACTTCTTCACACACGCTCTCACCACTTACCGCCGTTTACACGACATGTACTCGGCAACCTTGAAGCGGAAGCCCAACGTGGGTGTCGGCCACGACCTACCTAATCACCTAAGTCTCTAGTCCAGGTTTATCGCCTATTCGGGTTCCATCCATGAGGAGATCCGGCCGGAGTTTCGCTCACAGCCCCAAACGATGTGAACAGGGTTCCCGAGACACCAAACGGGCGCCCGGTACACCGTGCCACGTGCCTACCGCATCACAGCCCACCCCTACGGTCAGCGCTGCCCACGGCCTCCAGCATACTACAAATACCAGAAACTACTTGCAACTCCTGGACAGAGGACAAGGGTGATCAAGAAGCCGAGAGGGTCCATTGGTTTTGGGCCCAATGCGTGGTAGTAGCTGAATCATGGATCACAAACACAGAACTCAGTTCCTGAGGACGGCTGCAATGAGACAACCCACCATGTACTCCTACATGGCCTCTCACCGCTACCTTTACCAAATCGTGTTCACACACTTAGCTCACACACAGTAGGACAGGTTCACACGCCTCTGATTCATCCCCGATGAATAAGACCTGACTCAACTCTAAGCAGTAGCAGGCATGACAAACAAACATGAATGAGTAGGCACAACAGGGCTCAAACAACTCCTACTCATGCTAGTGGGTTTCATCTATTTACTGTGGCAATGACAGGTCATGCAAAGGATAAAGGGTTCAGCTACCGCAGCAAGTATCAAATATGTCATTGTTGTCCTAATGCAGTAAAAGAGAGCAGGAGCGAGAGAGTGGGATTTTATCGGAATGAACAAGGGGGTTTTGCTTGCCTGGCACTTCTGAAGATAACATTTAGTCTTCATCAGTGTCAACGATCACATCATCGGTATCACGTCTATCGAGAGGGGACAAATACCGGCAACACAGAAAGAAACACAATCAATGCAATGCACAATATGATGCATGATCATGACATGGCAAAATGAATGTGTTTTGGGCTAATGCATCTAGCAACAAGTTAAAGGGGGTTGGTTTGAATACAAGATTCAAATTTAAACTCCATATGTGATTAGTTAAATGCCCTTTATATGATTTGTGCTAAACAGCAGCTATAAGTTGTTCTAACATGCATGAAAATGGTACAGATGGATTCCTTGAATTTTTCTGATAATTTTTCATATATAAATTATTTAATTTGGAGTTACGGTTAATTTTCTATGATTTTTAGAAGTTTATATAATTTTCTGGATTTTCTGAATTATTTTAGAAAATGATTATCTGCGTCATCATTGCGTCATGCTGACCTCAGCAGGTCAACAGACCGGGTCCAGGTCAAACCTGACACTGGGACCCACATGTCAGTGTGATTAGCTTAACTAAAATTAATTAAACTAATCCTAATAGTTAACAGGGCTGGGCCCCACCTGTCATTGACTCAGGAGAGTCAACCGGGGCCCACCCGTGGTCAAAGTCAAAGTCGGCTGCCGGCGTTTAGCCGCCGGCGAGCCCGACGC
>NC_041393.1:579710847-579727506 GCF_002162155.2 Triticum dicoccoides
TCCCTTCTCTCTCTGTCTTTTTCTAATTAATTCAGTTTTCTATTTTGCAGGTTTGTTTTGAATTTGGTTTTGAAACCAATTCAATTTATTTTGCTTCTGACAATATTTTTAGGAGCTAAAAGAATTAAAACAATGCTCCACAAAATATTTCAGAATTATTGGACCTATATTTATTTAATAGTAGATATAAATCCAATTCAAATAATTATTGATTTAATTCAAATGCCCAAATTAAATGTTTCTGAGACACCAAAAATATTGGTTTGGATTTTGCCTCTTGCCAATATTTCCAGAGGATAACAGGAACATTTTCTTGGACTTATTTGAAGCAATTTTTATCTTGATCATTTTTTTAAAAGGATTCTGAGGCTTTTGAAAATTCCCCAATTCAAATTTTCATTTGAATTTAAACATGATGCACACACCAGACAGCACCAGAAGCTAGGGATGTGACAGCGTGAGTGTTTTCTGCCTTTGAACCCCCCTCTACGTTGCGCATGGGCCTCCTTTTATATGCTCAAGGGGTCACCGACAGGTGGCAACGTAGACAAGGGTAAAAATGGAAAAGGAGTTGCGGTTGGTACAACAACCTGTACAGTGTATCATACCTAACCCTGACGGCAGGGGACAAAGGCATTAAATGCCCGTCTACGTCGCCCAAATAGTGCAGAAAGGGACCGTCAGGGGCGCCACCGCTCGCCACGATGGCAATCTTGTCAGCGCCGCTTGCCACCGCGCACCGCTGGCTGCACAGCCTCCTGCCACGCGCGCCTGGAAAGGCCCCAGGGCGAAACGTTGGTGGATGTGCTGGAGTGCAGGTAGAGGGTGGTAGCTTGCCGCGGCAAGCGCCTTGCGGCGGTCGTTGCCTTGTCGCGTCCGGAAGCTTGTCGCTCACCGGGCCTCGCCGGGACGCGTGGCGCGTCGCGGCAAGTTCCTTGAGATGCCTTGGTTGGCCTTCCTGGCAAGCTCCTCTTGCCGGGGCCTTCTCTCCTTGGCTTGAATACTTTGTTCTTGAATGGCTCCACAGGAACCACGGAGGACCTTGGCGGTCACCCGGCAAGCCTTGCCGCGGGGTGCTACAACTGCCGGTGCACAAGTTCGGGATACTAGGGTACCCCTACTCTAGTACACTGACAGCGCCCGACAAACTAGAGAAGTATGAAGCTTCTGCCGAGGTAATTTAGCCTGGGTTTTGTTCTTGATCCTGAAACAAAGCAAGTGGTCAGTGTATTTTTGTATGATGCCCAAATGCCCTTACATGTTTTAGCTTTCGTTTTTGTAGTCTTAATAGATGGGTCTCATCTATTTTTGGTTGCATGTGTTTGATAGGGGCAGCATACACAGAAGAGGGGTTCAATATCGTTAACTCATATCATCCAGACCAGGTTAGCTCACATGCCATGCAGATTCTACTACTTGATGTAGCCTTTCTTTTAGATGTAAGTAGTATTTTTACTGTGCTACTCGTGGATGTCAAGTGGTTTGTTTATGTGTTGTTTTAGATGCCAAATATAATTAAATGGAATATAAGTTTCAAAGTTTCAATAGGATAGATGAAAAGTACACAAAGGCAAACTCGATATGTCCCCTACCACTCGTATAGTCATGGTCGTCCTGCTATAGCGTACTTAGGAGGAGGAGATTAACATGAAGAATGAGTTGGCAGTGTGGGTGTGATGAATGACACTCCAAGCAACAGTGATAACGACCATGAGGAGGGGAGAAAGAACATCAACAACCTCTCGGCCTTGTTGGCTTCTTCGACATCAATAACGACGACCGGCTCGCCATGCAGCTGCTAGAGTGCTAAAGCATGGTGGAGAAGAACAATGGTTTGTTGAAGGACAGCCACGAAAATGAGAATAAGAAGGCGGAGCTTGTCGCCAGGTCGCCAGCTCTGCAGGGAGAAGAAGAATGACAATGGTTTAATGTTATAGAAGTCAATAATGACACCTGGTCTGCACAAGGATCCTAAAGGTATATGTTAGCCACCAATTGTATTGACGCACTAGAATATGTAAGACCTCGTTGCAACGCACGGCAATTTATATACATTGTAGCCCATAGAAACGTCGCCTGCCGCATGGGAGTTGTATATATTAGCATTGTGTTATGGTGTTATATTTTTGTCCTTCCCAAGTTAAATGATCATTGTGTAAAAGTCTAACTAAGTTTTCTTTCGCATTCTTCTATAAACTGGGAGGCCAATTTTTATTTCTCAATGTATCATTTTGAAATTGTTTGACCACTGAACAATATTGCCATGTTGACCATTTCTCATGTCTTTGCAACATCTATAGGCTCTAATGTAAAGTATAATGTGCTTCACAGATTTTTTTTAGTTCTTTTGATTTTGCCTTGCTTGCTATTTATGCTTATAACTTTATATGCGGGATTCTATTTCAGAACACCTTTATCAGTTGTTAGTCGAGGTGCTTTTGAGTTTCTCAATCAGTTAACGCGTGTGGTGCCCTTTCTGAATGCCATTTTTTCTCCCTTGCATCTCAAATGTAAGCAATCATGCTTCTGAGGCTTAGAAGAAGCCAAGAAGTATGTTCCAGAACCTCTGTTATATTATTTTATCACAAAATTTAATGCAATATATGCCCTTTTTCCTAAATACCCATGATAGACTTGAACGATCTTCTGTTATATTGCATGATGCCCTATTGATATGATATGAGAAAAAAATATTGTAAGGTTTATATTCGTATAGCAGTTTCCAGGAAATATGTTGCAACTTAAGAAAACTAAAATGATGATTTTGATGTTAATGGCCGGGATGAGGAGATAGCCTCTTTTGATCCATATATAATTTTTTAAAGGTTGAAAGATGTATTTACTATCATGTTTGGAGCATCTCCAGCCGCGCCCCCAACAGGCCCTCCCTAGGCGTTTTTTCCGCGCCGATGCCAAAAAAACGGCCCAGTCGCGCCCCCAGGACACCAAATTCCGCCGGCTCGGGCCATCTTTGCACCCGGCCATCTGTCGGTGGAAACGACACCTATGGGATCACGTGAATCCCTACTACCGTTGCAGGGCGCGGGATCATGAGAAGAGCGGGATCAGCAATCAGCGCAAACACAAGGGTCATTTACCCAAGTTCGGGCCGCAAGGATGCGTAATACCCTAGTCCTGCTTTGGTGTGTATATCAGTGTTCTTAGAGTTCTTTGAGCTAGCTACGATGAGTGTAACTTGTCCAAAAGTCCGAATCCTTCTCCTGGATGCCTCGGGCCTCCTTTTATAGGCAAGGGGATCACCACAGTGGCACACAGGAGGTGGCATCGGTGTATGGTGGCTAAGCTTATCGCTTAGCCATTATGGGACAATACGCATTTAATGTGCCTCTTAGGTGTCCCTCTCGCTTTACCGCCACTCCACCTTGCTTCGACACACGCCCGGGCCAGCGAGGCGGTCAGCGCTATGTAGGCTGGCAGGCTGCTGAGGTGGCGCGGTGGTAGGTCCTTCACGAAGATTTGCATGCCACCATGTAGGCATGCGTTGAGTTGGCTTGGAAGCCTCATGTCGATACGCAGGTGCCTGCCTAGCTGGTTGGCTGGCAGCTGCATGGGAGCGGCGGTGGAAACTTGGTGGGCATGGGCCTGGATGTGGCCCCGCGGATGTCCTCAGCAAGGGCCTTGCCGGGGCCCCGGCAAGGGTCTTGTCGCGGTGCTGTGGTCGTCCCCGGCAAGGATCTTGCTGGAGGTCTTGTGGCTTTTCTCGACAAGGATCTCGCCAAGGTCATCGTCTTCTAATCCTTATCCAACTCTGTGTGCTTCTTGTCTTCACAAAGATCTGCATGCCACCATAGAGGCGCCTCCCGAGCCTTGGTCCCAACGTGGTTGGTGGTGTTGGAAAACCTGGGGCTCAAGGGTGGCGCGCTCTGCTGGCATTGGGCAAGTTGCCCCGGTAAGGTTCTTGCCGTGGCTGCGAAGGCTGCCCTGGCAAAGGCCTTGCGGGGGAGTCCACCTCGCCCTCTTGCTCTTCGTGTCTCTGTCTTGGCGTTGCTTTGACCGTTTTGTGGCCTCGACCTCCTTCCCCTGCCTTGCCAAGCGTGGCCTTGGGCGTGGCTCTAACTGCCCGTGCACAGGTAGAGGGGAGCAAAGTAGAACCCCTACTTATGTACACTGACAGCAGCCCCCGGGCCTGGGCCACACATAAGCGCGACGCGTTGTTGGGCTAGGCCCAGAACGGTGCGTGGGCAGGCAGGGCCGGTTTTGACCATGGTAACCCTTCGTCCGCTGCGCTTCCCCATGATTCATGTTGAATGCGTGACGTGGGGATCGCGCGTGGGGTGACCGAAGCGTGCTTGCGTCACCCTGCGGTGAATGGTAAAGAGGCGACTTGCGTGTCTCTTCAAGACTGCGGGGCCGTTGCTCATTTACGTTTTCTTCTTTGGAACCGTTGTTCCACGCGTCCCACTACGTCCGCCCCTCGTGCCACGTACTCTGCATGCACGATGCAGGGCGGGTGAGAGGCGCGTGGAATACGGGAAGACGTGTGTGCATGGGTTGATACCCACACGCCTTCAATTGGGCGAGGAGGACGGTCGACGGCCTCGCCCTCTATCACCTTAATGAGCTAGATTGGCTGAGAGGGGCGGCCGAGCCCTGACCCCGCCCCTTTATAAGGAGGGGAGAGGGAGGTACGACACCCCTTATCCCTTCGCCATCTGTCCCTCCCCATCCTCGCTCCTTCCTCCCTTCTGTCATGGCGAGAGGGCGCGCTGATGCTTCGACGGTGGCGGCGAGGGTCTCTGCTCGACAACAGGCCCCTCCTCCCCAAGAGCCCGTGGCGGTGGAGCCGGCCACGAGGGGAAGAGGAGGACGGGGCGGCGCGTCGGCCTCGCCTCCACCGGTGGTTCCTCTCCCAATGGAGGGCCATGTCGGGGACCAGCCCCGCGAGTTCTTCATCAGGCTGCGCCAGCCGGCGCGTCGTCGCCTTTGCCTCCCTACCACATTCGCTCGGGAGATGGAGCTTGATCCGTCATAGGCACTGAGATTGGATATGAGGGGCTGTGGAAATAGCGACACATGGGCCGATGCTAATTTCCCAGCTCCTCATGTCATGTATCTTCGTCGCAGATGGAAAACCTTCGCTCACATCCATAGCCTGACGGCGGGGCTCATTCTCTATTTCAAATTAATGGAGAATGGCCTCCTCTCCGTCAAGGTCTTTGGAGACTTTGGGACTCGCTTGAAGTGCTGCGTGGAGAGCTCCTCTGATGACGAAGACTCTTCCTTGAGCGAGAGTGACGAGGAGGACAGCGGCAGCAACGACAAGGGTAGCAGGCGAGAGGATGACGGGTCCGACTAGGTGTCGGACCCGCCGTCCCAGGGCGGTGTCGGCAGCAGCAGCATCTACACCGGGATCCTTCTCCCGGTGGGGCCGACTCCTTGAACTTCTTGGGGTCGCCTCCTTGGGCGGCTGGCGCGGGGAGGCGGGAGAAGGCAGGTGGCGGGCCGTCAAGTCGGAGTACGATGGCACCGACGCCTTCATAGCATATTGACGGACCGCTGCCTCATCTTCCAGCTCTTCTCCCAGCACCATCATCACCAGCCCTCCCTTAGGCGACCACCGACATGTTCTCTTGGCGCCTTCTGCTGCTCGTACCTTGCCTAGGCGCTACTTTTGCCCTCTTGCATTCTTGTTCCGTTTCCTGAGGAGAGGGACAAGAAAGGGATTACAGGCACCTTATCTTTTTTTTGCTTGTAAGCCTACGGGCCATACTTAGATTTAAAACTTGTAATCCCCTTGCTCATATTTACATTCCGTATGAACTGTACCTGTATGGAACGTATTAATGAAAAAGGGTGCTTGCCGGGTCTTGTGTGTGTGAGCAAAGCCCATACCAAGGAACGAATCCTTGTTATTTTTAACATAAACATCATTGCCCAGCAATAGGCCTTGCTGCTCCCCTACTCCATTCGACCATACTCACGCCTTTGGCGGAGGCAGGGGCAAAGTACGGGTGGGCCCTACGCTTGCTTCCTTGCCGCCGCGGCTACAACCAAATTCCGAACCAAGAAGAGATTCTTGGGTGGCAGGAATGAAGGGAGCATGACAGCCTTGGAATAAAACGAGGCTTCATACGTCCCAATTTTATACGGAAATGCATAATAGGGGATAAGAAAACTTATTTAAATCCGCAGCCCCCGGCAACCCTAGCTTGCCGTGGGTAGACCCTCATGTGTTCAGCCCCCAGCAAGCTTGGCTTGCCGGGGCCGGAGCGCCGGCTTGTTCTCTTTATCCCACATAGCTCGGCAGAAACATCCATGTACCCTGCGAACCAAAGAGGACGGAAAGGAACAGAGAGACGCAAACTCGACCTCTATGCTAGGGTTTAGTCACCGCTAAGCACTATCAACCCTAATCTAGGGAGAGACTTAACCTAGCATGCATGCTATAACTTAGGGCGCCAGCGCTTCGTTTATTTATGCTCAGGGTCTGCGCCTGGCTTTGTACAAAGGGTTACATGCCTTGTTCGCAAGGCTTGTACAAAACGTGGCTTGCCAGGGGGCCCGGAGCCGCGCCTTATTGGTAAAACTTGCGAAGATGCTCAATGTTCCAGGAGTTGCTCACTGGAATGGCATCTTCGGTCTCTAGGTGGACTGCGCCGGGCCTGGTGACTCGTGTTACCCGATAAGGGCCTTCCCACTTTGGCGTCAACTTGTTGGAATTCTTGGCCGACTGAACATGCCGAAGAACAAGGTCACCTTCCTCAAAGCTTCGGGGATGAACCTTGCGGCTATGGTAGAGGTGCAAGGCTTCCTGGTAGCGTGCTGCTCTCACACCCGCTCGAAGACGATCTTCCTCGAGGAGTGTCGCATCATCTTGCCGCAATCGCTCTTGCTCAAGCTCATCATGAGCGAGAACTTGGGGTGACCCGTATATGAGTTCCGTGGGGATAACTGCTTCTACCTCGTAAACCAGGGAAAAGGGTGTCTGGCCGGTGGCTCGATTTAGCATCATTCTGATCGACCAAAAACCGCAAGCAACTCATCAATCCAGCGCCTTCCGCTCTTGTGCAGCATGACAAAAGTCTTCATCCTCAGGCCACGCAACACTTCAGCATTTTCAATTTCTACTTGGCCGTTGATCCGTGGGTGTGCCATGGAAGCAAAATAGACCTTGCTGCCGAGGTCTCAAATGTACTGCATGAGGGTGTGGCTTGTGAACTGCGTGTCATTGTCAGTGACGACTCTGTTCGGCACACCAAAGCGGCATACTAGCCCCTTAAAGAATTTGACGGCTGACTGTGCGGTCACCTTCCTCACTGCTTCCACCTCCAGCCACTTTGTGAACTTGTCGACTGCGATGTACAAGTACTCAAAGCCCTCGACGGCGCAGGGTAAAGGGCCCAGTATGTCGAGCCCCTAGACCAAGAATGGCCAGGAGAGAGGGATTGTCTACAAGGCTTGAGATGGCTGATGAAGCTTCCTCGAATGGAACTGGCACGCTTCACACTTGGTTACTAGTGCCGTCACATCTTGGAGGGCAGTGGGCCAGAAGAAACCTTGCCGGAAAGCCTTGCCGGCAAGGGCCCTCGACCCTATGTGGGAGCCACATATGCGTCCATGTATCTCCGCCAACAGCTCCAGTCCTTCCTCCCGGGGAATGCACTTCAATTTCACTCCATTTGGTCTTTTTCTGTATAGAACATTGTTAACAAACTGGTACAGGGCAGACCGGCGGGCTGCCTTTTCTGCTTCTTCCTGCTCCTTAGGAAGCTCCCCTGTTTGGAGGAATCGAACGATATGTTGCACCCATGCTGGAGCCTGTGGTTCGAAGGCAAGGACCAAAGGCATTTCCTTTGCTGTGGGAACGGTTGCCTCCACGGTGAGGGCTTGGCGCCCCGCCGGAGTCAGTTGTCCCATGGCAGGCTCGGCATCCACGGCAACATCTTCACCGGCGGCTCCAGGGAGCTTGGCAGGGAAGTACTTGTCAGGGCCTGACTTTCTCTGCTTGTTCCGCTCTGTTGATGGTTCAACGGATGGTTGAGTTAACCGAAGCACAAAAGTACCTAGTTCCACAGGTAGCTTGAGGGCAGCGCGCTTCGACAGGTAGTCGGCGATGTCGTTCTCCACTCGGGGGACATGCTCTGCCTGTATACCTTCAAAGTACTGCTCCAGTTTCCTCACTTCATCCATGTAAGCTTCCATCAATGGGCTTTGATAATCCTTGTTGATCTGCCTGACGACAAGCTGTGAATCGCCCCTGACAATGAGATTTTTGACCTGAGGTCTGCCGTGATCCTGAGACCGGCAAGCAATCCCTCGTACTCAGCAGTGTTGTTCGTTGACATCTCCCTGGGAAAGTGCATCTGGATCACGTGCTTGAGGTGCTCTCCGATGGGTGCAACGAGCAGCACAACGCCTTGTAGCAAAAAAGCCCCGTCAAAGTACATAATCCAGTTGTGACTCATTTCCTTGCGGGGAGAGTGGTCTCCTGGATCTCTTTGTCAGGCGTGGAGGTCCAGTCGACAATGAACTCAACCAAGACTCTACTCTGAATCGTCGAGGTGCTTTCGAACTTCAACCCAAGGCTTGACAGCTCCAAGGCCCATTCCACAATCCTCCCCGTTGCATCTGGGTTATGCAATATCCGTTGCAACGGGAGGCGGGTGACGACGGTGATCTCGTGCACTTGGAAGTAATGACGCGGCTTCCTCGAGGCCATAAGGAGGTCGGAGAGCAATTTCTGCACATCGGACTACCTCGACCTAGCCTCCTCCAAGAGGGAGCTGACGAAGTAAATCGGGTGCTACATCATATTCTTCTTCCCCACCACTTCACCTAGTTGCATGGGACCTGTCGCACTGGTGTCAGACCTTGCCGGAGCCTCAGCCTTGCTGGGATCAGGCCTTGCCGGGGAGAGTTCTGGCTTGCCATCTGTCAACTCTGCTGTTGTCGCTGCCTCTTTGTCAACCTCCCTCTGTGCCACCAGTGCGGCGCTAACCACTTGATTCGTTGCTACCAGATACAGCAGCAACGACTCTTGTGGTTTGGGCGCAACCAACACTGGGGTGGAGGAGTGGTATTTCTTCAAATCCTGCAGCACTGCCTCGGACTCCGGGGTCCACTCTATTGGGCCCGCCTTCTTCAAGATCTTGAAAAAGGGAAGGGCACGCTCAGCGGACTTGGAGATGAATATGCTCATGGCGGCGATGCAACCAGTGAGCTGACGCACATCCTTGATCCGCTTAGGTGCCTCAATCTGCTCGATGGCCTTGATCTTGTCTGGGTTCGCCTCAATCCCACGCCACGACACAAAGAACTCGAGAAGCTTGCTGGACAGGACACCGAAGACACACTTCTCAGGGTTCAACTTGAGGTTGATCTTGCACAAATTTGTAAGCGTCTCTTCCAAATCTTGCACAAGTGTCGCCTTGTCCTTGGTTTTGACCACTATGTCATCCATATAAGCATCCATATTTCTATGTAGCTGGGGCTCAAAACCAATTTGGACTGCTCTTGCAAAGGTCGAGCCAACACTCTTCAACCCGAATGGCATCTGTAAAAAGCAGTACGTACCACATGGGGTGATGAATGTTGTCTTCTCCTCATCTTCTCTTGTCACGAGAATTTGGTGGTAGCCCGAGTAGGCGTCAAGGAATGATAACAGGTCACACCTGGCCATGAAGTCAACAATCTGGTCGATGCGTGGCAACGGGAAAGGATCTTTCGGACAAGCCTTCTTAATATCTGTCTAATCAATCCACAGCCTCCACTTCCCGTTTGCCTTGCGCACCACCACCGGATTTGCCAACCACGTCGGATGGAGTACCCCTCTTACCAAGCCTGCCGCCTCTAGCTTCCTGATCTCTTCCATGATGAACTCCTACCTCTCTAGATCTTGCTTCCTGACCTTCTGCTTGACGGGCCACGCATGAGGACAGGCAGAAAGATGGTGCTCAATCACTTCCCTGGGAACGCCGGGAATGTCCGATGCTTGCCACGCAAACACATCAACATTCGCCCACAGGAAAGTGACGAGCTCGCCTTCCTATTTGTTGTCGAGGGTGGTGCTTATGGTGAAAGCCCCTCCCGTGCTGTCCTCTCTGACGGATACCTTCTTGGTCTCTAGTGGTGCAGCTCTGGACTTCTTGCTCTTGCCAGTGGAGCTCTCTGGAACGAACTCGATGGGAGCATAGCACTCTGGAGAGGTGCACTTGCTGGAGTGGGTGCGAGAGGTCTCTCCGGCCTTCTTCCCTCCCGGGACTCCAGCGGCAGGAGCAAGTGCCTTAACGGCAGCTGCTGCAACTGCTTCCCGGTAGAGTTGGTCGGCGCAGATCAACACGTCCTTCTTGTCGGAGGGGACGGTGATGATGTTCATCGGCCCCGGCATCTTCAACATGTTGTAGGCGTAATGTGATGCTGCCACGAACTTGGCGAGTACCGGGCGGCCGAGGATCCCGTTGTAGGGCAAGGGGATCTCGGCCACATCAAAGACAATCCTCTCTATCCTGTAGTTCAGCTTTCCCCCAAACATCACGGGCAGCACGACCTTACCCTTTGGCTGGCTTCTCCCCGGATTGACCCCTTGAAACGTGCCCGTCTCTTCGAGGTCTCCATCAGGAATCTGCAGCCATTTGACCACGATTGGCGAGATGAAGTTCAGACTGGCCCTGCCATCAACTAGCATCTTCGTCACTCGGAGGTTGCGGATCGTTGGTGAAACCTACAACGGCAAACACCCGACCGCAGTTGTGGGATCAGGGTGGTCCTCGGTGTCAAAGATGATAGGCGTGCTGGACCACTTCAGTGGCTTCCGTGCATCGAGTGACGGCTCCACCGCTGTGATCTCACGCGCCCACTGTTTGAGTTGGCGGTGAGAGGTGTGCAGCAAGGTGCCACCATCGACGCACATGGCCTCTGTAGCTTTCTGAAACTCGTGGTCGCCGGACTCGTCGTCCTCGTCATGATCATCATCTTCCTGCTTCTTATCGCGGCCCTGGGCGGGCCTCTCTTGCTGGTTATCCTTGCCGCGGTGGCCACCCTGGCCGCCATGCTTCTTGCTGGATCCTTCGGCACCTTCCTGGCCTTTCTCCTTGTCCCGCCTCTCATATTCAGCTTTTTGCTTCTCAGCAAGCAGCTCGACTTGCCGCAGTTTTGGAGGTCGTGGCCCTTTGTGTGGTGGATCTTGCAATACTGCTTGTCAGAGCTTTCCGGCTTGTCGGCCGCCACCAAGGCCCGGCAATCGGCACACCCGGCAACTTCCTTGCCGGGGTCGCTCGCCTTGGCCTTCTTGGCGGTACCGGTGTCGTCGGACCCCTCCATAGCAAGTACAGTCTTGCCTTTGTGCTTCCTGTTATGGCGACGGCCCTTCTTCGTCGGGGTAGTGGTGTCGTCGTCCGTGGAGTCGGTTTCTACGCCGGCGTCCTCGCCGGGGTACTTCCTCCCCTCTTCCGCCCGAGCGCACCTATCGACCAGAACATAAAGTTCGGCCACATCACTGACCTTGTTCATTGCCCGCTCCTCGCGCATCTTGCGGTTACGCACATTCTGATGGAATGCGCTGATCACGCGGCGGGATGAACGTCTGGGATGTTATACTGCACTTGGCTGAACCTTTGGATGTACTTGCGTAGGTTTTCTCCTTCCTTCTAGGGGATAATATGCAGGTCACTTGCCTGGCCATGAGCTTGATGGCCTCCAGTGAAGGCGCCAACAAACTCATGGCATAGATCCGACCAAGAGGAAATGGAGTCCACCGGAAAGTGCATCAACCATGACATGACATTGGGCTTGAGCACCAAAGGGAAGTAATTGGAAAGCACCTTATCGTCACAGGCTGCAGCAGCTTGCATCGCGATGGTGTAGATGCTGAGGAACTCTGACGGGTGAGTCTTGTCGTTGTACTTCTCGCCAACATCGGGCTTGAATGTGCGGTGGGAGGGCCACTAGAACTGCCGCAGCTCACGGGTGATGGCCGGACAACCCACCTCATAGGGTAGGCCGCCGTAGCCTCCCGGTGTCGGGTGGTCCATAGTGGGTCCTGCCCGCCTATCTGACTGGTGGCGTGCATCACGCCGGCACTCGATGGTGGTTCGAGCGTCTTCAAGAGCTCGCTCCTGACGAACTTGACGCTGGTTGCGGTGGGTCCGCGGATCGGTCGACGCTATGGAGATATCGTCGCAAGCGTCATCGCAACGGATCGACACCCGAGATGGCTGGCGTGGGGGAGGAGAATGCACCGTGGCTGCATTGCGCCCGGCCCTTCCACCGCTGGCATGCGGTGGCTCGATGGGGTGACGTCCTACAGGCCCCGCCGGTCGCGGCTCATCTTTCTTGGCGACGCTGTTGAGGCTCCAGACAGTGGATCTTCACTTGTCGAGTCTCTCCGCAACAGGAGGAAAGTCGAGGAGTAGCTGCGCGCGCGCCAGAGCTTCTGCTGACGTGGGTGGCGGCGAAAGCTGCGTGGACTGTGACGCGCTTCGACTTCTAACTATGTTAGAAGGAGCTCTATCATGGACCTGCGGTTGTTCGCCATTTTCACCAGCACCTCGGCATGCATGCTGGCCTTCCTCGTGCCGTGAAGGACGCACGGGACTCTTCCCAGGGCGGCGCCCAGGGTCACCAGCGGGGTGACGCTGCTCATCGCGCACAACTTAGGAAGAACACGCTGCGGGCACCGGTGTTAGTGTCTTGGAGGCCGCCACGCCGCCGTCGGGCGGCATGGCGATGCCCCTGGAGGGCCCCGCCCCGCCTGCGGGGGGGCCAACTCCGTCTTTGGAGTTTGCGGCATGCGACCCATCGCCTGGTGCACGAACGACGCCGCTCGCCAGGTCTGGACTGCCAGGGTGATGTGGGTGTTCGCGGGTCGCGCCACGGGTTCTTTCCACGACAGGCTCGCTACTGGTCCGCACCGGTACAGGCAGTCTAGTTCCGGACGAACCGATCACCGTGGTCGTCTTCCTCTTGGGAGCAATGCGACGAAGAGCCATTCGATTAGCTGCTAAACCATATTCTCACGACTGCACCCCCTACCTGGCGCGCCAAAGATGTCGGTGGAAATGACACCTATGGGATCACGGGAATCCCTACTATGTTTGCGGGGAGCGGGGTCGTGAGAAGAGCGGGATCAGCAATCAGCGCAAACACAAGGGTCGTTTACCCAGGTTCGGGCCGCAAGGATGCGTAATACCCTAGTCCTGCTTTAGTGTGTATATCAGTGTTCTTGGAGTTCTTGAGCTAGCTACGATGAGTGTAACTTGTCCAAGAGTCCGAATCCTTCTCCTGGATGCCTCGGGCCTCCTTTTATAGGCAAGGGGATTGCCACAGTGGCACACAGGAGGTGGCATTGGTGTATGGTGGCTAAGCTTATCGCTTAGCCATTATGGGACAAGACGCATTTAATGCGCCTATGTGGGAGACTGGCAAGGAGGAGACGACTCCAGGAACGCGAGTTCACTCCGGAAACACGCTGCCCCAACTCTTCTTCCACTGCACGACACTGCGCGTCTAGTGGTAACGATCTGTGATCCATTCCTGTAGCATGTTCTTGGTTGTTCTGCACGTAGGAAATTTTAAATTTGCAGTCGACGCACCCTAGCGTAGAACCCAACAGTGGTATCAAAGCCTCTACTATAGGATTTGGATTCAGATCGTATGCATATTAGATATGCGGAGGCGGCAGATGAGATCTGTTGTTGTTGATGAGATCGGCTGTGTGCACGGTTGATGAGATCAACTGCACATGGGGATCGATGAGGCTATGTTTTCTGATGATCGGAGTCGATGAGGTTGTGACACAACCTACCCCTACCGGTCGGTATCCGCCATCGGGGTTAACAGTGAAACGTAAATCCGAATCTAACTCGCGATGATCGATAAGATCGGTCAGATCAGAAAATTTGGCGTGATCAGAGGTTAGATGTGTCCGCCGTGTGCGTAGCTCCTTGTATTCCGTACACGATCACTCAAACCGGTAGAATGCGATTCTATGTGTAACTTTGTTTTGCCGGTTTGATGTGAATAGTATGGCTCATGTGTATGTGATGCATGTGTGTAAATTATACATGGCCTGCGTGTCATGTTTGTCAGCCGACAGGAGCCAAAGTGTTGTCATTATAATGTATAACGACCTACGTGTCGACTTGTAACTCTATGTAAAATTCATTACTAGTTGTAGTAGTTGGATAATAGAGATGAGGTTGGTGGCTTGGCGTCCTGGCGTGACTAACAAGATGGAGTTCCTAGATGGTCATCGAAATCGGAGCCGACCTAGGAGAACATCCATGAAGGAGCCATACTATTTCACAATATGTGTTTATTTGTGATTTGTAAGCTTTTTTGTTTCTCTGCATGTTAGAATGGTAGAAAGATCCCTCATGAATATCAAGCGAATTGCCATCCCCGATGTTGCACCTTTGCATGTCAAGTACGTCTGTTAGTGGGCTCATAAAATTGGGGTGCTGCTGGGTGTCCTTGAACTGAAGGGTTCGTGTCGAACATGTACATGCCACTACAAAAAAAGACACATCCATGACATTTTGGGCCGAACGAATTTTTTTCTGTCATACTTATGACACTTCTATGACGATAATTATGACAAAACCCGGTATCATCATAGATGTGGTGGGCTCCTACTTCTATGACAAAAAATCATGACAGAAAATGGGCTTTTCATCCTGGGCGGGCCGGAGACGCAGCTGCATGACATTCTTTGGGCCGTCCATGATGGAAAAAACCGTGGTAGAAGCGAGGGCGAGGAAAATTTTGGGGAGTTCCTAGTTATGGTGGGTGGTCGGGGGCCGAGCGATGCGCGTTTCTCTCGTACACGTACGCACGTGTGTGTGAGGCGTTGGCTCTAACTGAACCCGAGCGAGGCGTTGGGCTCTAACTGAACCCGAGCGATTGCATTGCAGGCTACGCGTTACTGAACCCGAGCGATCGATCGATGGCTGTTAACTAAACACGATCGAGCGATTCCTTCACTACTACTGCTAACTGAAGCCGATCGATGCTGCCTCTAGATGAACAGTAAGCGTTGGGAGGGGGGGTTGGACGAACAGTGAGTGGTGGGGGTGGATGAACAGGACCCCGTGGCGTTGCCTATGGATGAACAGGACCCCGATCGATTGAGCCGGTTGGGGCTGGATAAACAGGACCCCGTGAAGGGCTGGATGAACAGGATGACCCCGTGGAGGGCTGGATGAAGAGTAGACGGTGGAGGGGTGGATGAACAGTAGCCCATGGAGGGGTGGTTGGACAGGAGCCCGTGGAGAGGGGTGGCTCAACAATAGCCGATGGAGTAGCGCGAAGTGGAGGCTGGATGAAAAGTCACAGGTGGAGGCTGGAGGAGGACGACGGTGGATGAACAGTAGCCCGTGGAGGCTGGAGGAGGTCAATGGTGGAGATGAAAAGTATCCCATGGAGTCCCGTTTTGCGGTACGCCACACCCCTCCCGATCAACAGGACCCCGTTTCGACTGTAGGAGGTCCAACACAAGTCCGTTTCCTCCGTTTTGCGTTATGCCAGACCCTTCCCGATGAACAGGATCCCGTTTCGTATGTGGCCGGTCGAACACAAGGCCGTTTCCTCCGTTCTGCGATACACTAGGCCTCGTTTCCATCGCCTGTTCCATCCAAGCCGGTTGGCTCCCACGCGTTCCGTTGCCTCCCGATGAACACGACGCATTCCGTTGCCTCCCAATGAACACGACGCATTCCGTTGCCTCCCCATGAACACGACGATGATGCAGTTTCTCCGTTCCTACCCAGCCATGTGCATGAGCCCTGGCCTTACGTATGCGCGAGTAGGCGTTCGAGACCCCGCCCGTATGTACATACGTGTGATGTGTACTACACAACCTTCTTGTTGTAGACATTGTTGGGCCTCCAAGTGCAGAGGTTTGTAGGACAGTAGCATATTTCCATCAAGTGAATGATCTAAGGTTTATCAATCCGTGGGAGGCGTAGGATGAAGATGGTCTCTCTCAAGCAACCTCGCAACCAAAAAACAAAGAGTCTCTTGTGTCCCCAACACACCCAATACAATGGTAAATTGCATAAGTGCACTAGTTCGGCGAAGAGATGGTGATACAAGTGTTGGAAATATGCCCTAGAGGCAATAATAAATTGATTATTATTATATTTCCTTGTTCATGATAATCGTTTATTATCCATGCTAGAATTGTATTGATAGGAAACTCAGATACATGTGTGGATACATAGACAACACCATGTCCCTAGTAAGCCTCTAGTTGACTAGCTCGTTAATCAATAGATGGTTACGGTTTCCTGACCATGGACATTGGATGTCGTTGATAACGGGATCACATCATTAGGAGAATGATGTGATGGACAAGACCCAATCCTAAGCCTAGCACAAGATCATGTAGTTCGTATGCTAAAGCTTTTCTAATGTCAAGTATCATTTCCTTAGACCATGAGATTGTGCAACTCCCGGATACCGTAGGAGTGCTTTGGGTGTGCCAAACGTCACAACGTAACTGGGTGGCTATAAAGGTGCACTACGGGTATCTCTGAAAGTGTCTGTTGGGTTGGCACGAATCGAGATTGGGATTTTGTCACTCCGTGTAAACGGAGAGGTATCTCTGGGCCCACTCGGTAGGACATCATCATAATGTGCACAATGTGACCAAGGGGTTGATCACGGGATGATGTGTTACGGAACGAGTAAAGAGACTTGCCG